>NC_090320.1:181205826-181506635 GCF_040869045.1 Eurosta solidaginis
AACATATCATTACTGGAGTTGAATGTTGACATAATTTACTTATATACTGTAAAGTTATTAACTTTTCTTTTAAAATTTGAATTAAAAAAAAAATTTTTTTAAGCAGACATATAGTAATAAGGGCAACGTTCCTGCCAAATTTCATCATGATATCTTCAACGACTGCCAAATTACAGCTTGCAAAACTTCTAAATTACCTTCTTTTGAAAGTGGGCGGTACCATGCCCATTGTCCAAAATTTTACTAGTTTTCTATTCTGCGTCATAAGTTCAACTCACCTACCAAGTTTCATCGCTTAATCCGTATTTGGTAATGAATTATCGCACTTTTTCGATTTTTCGAATTTATCGATATCGAAAAAGTGGGCGTGGTTATTGTCCGATATCGTTCATTTTAAATAGCGATCTGAGATGAGTGTCCAGGAACCTACATACCAAATTTCATCAAGATACCTCAAAATTTACTCAAGTTATCGTGTTAACGGGCGGACGGACGGACATAGCTCAATCAATTTTTTTTCGATACTGATAATTTTGATATATGGAAATCTTTATCTATCTCGATTCCTTTATACCTGTACAACCAACCGTTATCCAATCAAAGTTAATATACTCTGTGAGCTCTGCTCAAGTGAGTATAAAAATAGGTAGGATGCAAAGCTTCACGTTTTTTGTGGTCTGCATGTAAAAACTATGACTGCGAATCACGTATTTCAACAATATATGACGTAAACTTGAGTATTTGATGAAATATGATGAAATTTGCAGCTTCTAGCCGTAAAAAAGGGGCAAAAATTACAGTTTATATGGGGTATATAATATATATACCACCGATATCTATGATTTTTTCAGACGCACTTATATGTTATACACGTAAGCATTTGGTGAAATTTGAAGTTTCTAGGTGTTAAAATGGGGCTCAAATAGCCAAAAAAAATATATATATACTATATATACCATCATATATATATATTATATATATCACCGATTTCTATGATTTTTTCACTCAACAATATATACTATATACGTAAGCAATTGGTGCAATTTGAAGCTTATAGCTGTTAAAATGGGGTAGAAATTGCAAAAAGTCTCTTATCTGAACAATCGGTTGTATGAGATATATACTATATATACCACCGATCTCTATGATTTTTTCAGCAATATATGCTATATACGTAAGCGTTCGGTGAAATATGAAGCTTCTAGCTGTTAAAATGGGGTTGAAATTGCAAAAATGTATATACATATATACTATATAAACCACCGAACTCTATGATTTTTTCACACAACAATATATACTATATACGTAAGCAATTGGTGAAATTTGAAGCTTATAGCTGTTAAAATAGGGCAGCAATTACGAAAAGTTTCTTATCTGAAGAATCGGTTGTGGGGATATATACTATAAATACGACCGATCTCATCCATATTTTCAGAGAACAATATGTGCAATATACAAAAGTATAAGGTGAAGTTTGAAGCTTCAACCCGATAAATTGAGGAAGATATGACAAAAATCCTCTTTCTCTGAAAAATGGGTTGTATGGAGGATATATGCTATATTGGCCCGATCCGGCTGATTCCGACAAATGTCTAATCGGACACCCAAATTCACCCGCTCACCAAATTTTACCAAGATATCTCAAAAATTGAGGGACTAGTTTGAATACAAACAGACAGACGGACAGACGGACATGGCTAAATCAACTCAGCTCTTCATCCTGTTTATTTCAGTATACTTAATGGTGGGTCTATCTATTTTCCTTTGAGGACTTACAATTTTGAGATTCGTGCCAAAGTTAATATACCATTTCATTTTCATGAAAGGTATAAAAATAGGTAGGTATTTCGTGTGAGGATGCAAAGCTTCACGTTTTTTGTGGTCTGCATGTAAAAACTATGACTAAGAATCACGTATTTCAACAATATATGACATAAACGTAAGCATTTGATGTAATTTGAAGCTTCTAGCTGTTAAAATGGGGCAGAATTTGCGCAAATTTTCTTATCTGAACAATCGGTTGTATGAGATATATATTATTGTGACGAATATTAGTGACACTAAGTTATACTCACATCAATAGTCTGATGCTAAGTAAATGAAGCCACAACAACAATAAAGCAGGCAGTCGCTTGTATCTACATCAGGGCTATTCATTTCATAGCACAATTGTGCCCTCTCAATTCACACGCATATGATTCGCTATTTCGTCGTTAATTGTGTTAGTCGTCGCTTGGCACTTGGCGTAGCAACATCGGTAATGGGTATTGGCTGATCGGTATCAAAATATGTATGAAAAATTATGCGCGATACATATTCTTGTTGTTAGCTCGTTGCTTGCTAGTAAGCGACTAAATGAAAAATCAATTCACCCGCACGATCATCGCGACGATTGCGCTCTCACTAATACAGGTGCACTTTCACTTTTGAATAGCCCTGATCTACATAAATGAATCAATCATTATGTCTACACATATGTACGTACACGCAGCGGAGAGAAAACGCACAAACACATGCATATATCTTATGTGAGATGCGCTCAAAAGTAGGCAATAATTTGTGCAAGTGTATCACTCACACATACACGCGCATATGAGAAGTTATAAACGTAGTTATAGTTGGTAATTTTATAGCTGATAACTAACTAGTGAATTCTAGAAATAGAACTGCCTACAAATACGCAAACGAAAGAAAACAGTATAAAAGCAGCAACAGTCGAGGCACGACAAGGCAGTTTGATTTAAGCAAGCTATCAGTTGCGAAGTATAAGTTTTATTGTGAAGTACTTTAATAAAGGCCATTTTGCATTATTGTAGGATTGCACTAAATTCGTTACACTATATATACAACCGATCTCTGCGATTTTTTCAGACAACAATATATGTTATATACGTAAGCATTTGATGAAATTTGAAGATTCTAGCTGTTAAAATGGGCAGAAATTGCGCAAAGTTTCTTATCTGAACAATCGGTTGTATGAGATCTATATTATATATGCCACCTATCTCTATGATTTTTTCAGACAACAATATATACTATATACGTAAGCATTTGGTGAAATTTAAAGCTTCTATCTGTTAAAATGGGGCTGAAATTGCAAAAAATATATACTATATATATATACTACATATAAAATCATATATACATTATATATATCACCGATCTCTATCATTTATTCACACAACAATATATAGTATATACCTAAGCAATTGGTGAAATTTGAAGCTTATAGCTGTTAAAATGGGGTAGAAACTGCGAAAAGTTTCTTATCTGAACAATCGGTTGTATGAGATACATATATACTATATACCACCGATCTCTATGATTTTTTCAGACAACAATATATACTACATACGTAAGTATTTGGTGAAATTTGAAGCTTCTAGCTGTTAAAATGGGGTTGAAATTGCGAAAAATTATATATATACTATATATACCACCGATCTTTATGATTTTTTCAGACAACAATATATACTGCATAGGTAAGCATTTGGTGAAATGTGAAGCTTCTAGCTGTTAAAATGGGGTTTAAATTGCGAAAAATTATATATATACTATATATACCACCGATCTTTGTGATTTTTTCAGACAACAATATATGCTATATACATAAGCGTTCGTTGGAATTTGAAGCATCTAGCTCTTAAAACAGGGCAGTAATTACGAAAAGTTTCTTATCTGAACAATCGGTTGTGGGGATATATGCTATATATAGTACCGATCTCATCCATATTTTCAGACAACAATATGTGCAATATACGAAAGTATATGGCCAAGTTTTAAGCTTCAATCTGATAAATTGAGGAAGATATGGCAAAAATCCTCTTTCACTGAAAACTCGGTTGTATGCAAGATATATGCTATAGTGGTCCGATCCGGCCGATTCCGACAAATATCTAATCGGACACCTAAATACACCCACCAAATTTTATCAAAATATCTAAAAAATTGAGGGACTAGTTTGCATACAAACAGACAGACGGATAGACGGACATGGCTAAATCAACTCAGCGCTTCATCCTGATTATTTCGGTGTACTTAATCGTGGGTCTATCTATTTTCTTTTAAGGACTTACAATTTTGAGATTCATGCCAAAGTTAATATTCCATTTCATTGTTATGAAAGGTATAAAAATATCTTTCTGAGTGACTATGAAGGAATAACTAGGTGAAGTAAGCCGTCAATTGAAGCGGAGCCGCGAATAACGTTTTAAAAGCCAAGTTTTGCAAACCGTGTTTTTTTGCAGATTTCCATTACTGTTACTCTCTTGCATCTCTAAAGCATAAAATAAGTTAAAATTACGTACTAAAGAGCAATTAAAAAGCAATTAGAAGAAGTCCGTCCGTGGAAGAACGTTGTAAGTTACACGCAAAATGATACGATCGCAGTTGTCGCAGGTAATTGATAAGTGTAACAGAGGTACAAAAAGGAAATGTAATGTTGAAAATTGGAAAGATATCAAAAACAAAAAGTAGAGAAATAGTGGAAATGCATATAAAAAAAAATAAATGCATATACAACCAGGAAAAACAAGAATTTCCCTCATAAAACGCTCCAGAACAAGTAATGTGGAAAAACGTGTTAAGTACACTTGCTGTAATTTTTATTTTATTTATTGTTTATATTTAGGTGGTATCCGGTATCTGTATTATAGCACACATCAACAGCTTCAATTTGATACCCATAATATAAAAACACATTATAGGTGTATCCGGGTCCACGTTTTGGGTTATATCTCGAGACCCTAGCCTCCCAGTTGTATGAAAATTATCCTGTACTATAGCACTCATCAACGGCTTTCATTTGATATCCATATTGTATAAACACATTCTAGGGGTACCCGGGTCCACGTTTTGGGCTATATCTCCAGACCCTAGCCTCCCAGTTGTATGAAAATTATCGTGTACTATAGCACTCATCAACAGCTTTCATTTGATATCCATATTGTATAAACACATTCTAGGGGTACCCGGGTCCACGTTTTGGCCTATATCTCGAGACCCTAGCCTCACAGTTGTATGAAAATTACCCTGTACTATAGCACTCATCAACAGATTCCATTTGACATCCATATTGTATAAACACATTCTAGGGGTATCCGGGTCCACGTTTTGGCCAATATCTCGAGACCCTAGTCACCAATAGGTATGAAAACTACGCTGTACTAAACCACTCATCAACAGCTTTAATTTGATATCCATATTGTATAAACACATTCTAGGGGTACCCCGGTCCATGTTTTGGGATATATCTCGAGACCCTAGCCTCCCAGTTGTATGAAAATTATCCTGTACTATAGCACTCATCAGCAGCTTTCATTTGATGTCCATAATGTATAAACACATTCTAGGGGTACCCGGGTTCACGTTTTGGGCTATATCTCGAGACCCTAGCCTCCCAGTTGTATGAAAATTATCCTGTACTATAGCACTCATCAACAGTTTTCATTTGATATCCATATTGTATAAACACATTCTAGGGGTACCCAGGTCCACGTTTTGGGCTATATCTCCAGACCCTAGCCTCACAGTTGTATGAAAATTATCGTGTACTATAGCACCCATCAACAGCATTCATTTGATATCCATATTGTATAAACACATTCTAGGGGTACCCGGGTCCACGTTTTGGGCTATATCTCGAGACCCTAGCCTCCCAGTTGTATGAAAATTATCGTGTACTATAGCACTCATCAACAGCTTTCATTTGACATTCATATTGCATAAACACATTCTAGGGGTATCCGGGTCCACGTTTTGGTCTATATCTCGAGACCCTAGTCACCCAGGGATATGAAAATTATCCTGTACTATAGCACTCATCAACAGCTTTCATTTGACATCCATATTGTATAAACACATTCTAGGGGTATCCGGGTCCACGTTTTGGGCTATATCTCCAGACCCTAGCCTCACAGTTGTATGAAAATTATCGTGTACTATAGCACTCATCAACAGCTTTCATTTGACATTCATATTGCATAAACACATTCTGGGGGTATCCGGGTCCACGTTTTGGTCTATATCTCGAGACCCTAGTCACCCAGGGGTATGAAAATTATCCTGTACTATAGCACTCATCAACAGCTTTCATTTGACATCCATATTGTATAAACACATTCTAGGGGTATCCGGGTCCACGTTTTGGCCTATATCGCGAGACCCTAGTCACCCAGGGGTATGAAAATTATCCTGTCCTATAGCAATCATCAACAGTTTTCATTTGATATCCATATTGCATAAACACATTCTAGGGGTACCAAGGTCCACGTTTTGGGCTATATCTCCAGACCCTAGCCTCACAGTTGTATGAAAATTATCGTGTACTATAGCACTCATCAACAGCATTCATTTGATATCCATATTGTATAAACACATTCTAGGGGTACCCGGGTCCACGTTTTGGGCTATATCTCGAGACCCTAGCCTCCCAGTTGTATGAAAATTATCCTGTACTATAGCACTCATCAACAGCTTTCATTTGACATTCATATTGCATAAACACAGTCTAGGGGTATCCGGGTTCACGTTTTGGTCTATATCTCGAAACCCTAGTCACCCAGGGGTATGAAAATTATCCTGTACTATAGCACCCATCAACAGCTTTCATTTGATGTCCATATTTTATAAACACATTCTAGGGGTACCCGGTCCACGTTTTGATCTCAAGAACCTAGACACGTAGCGAAAAAAAAGGTAGACGTTGGCCGATTCTCAGACCTACCCAATATGATCACAAAATTTTATGAGAATCGGTTAAGCCGTTTCGGAGGAGTTCAGCCTCTAAAACCGTGACAGAAGAATTTTATATATTAGATAAACAATATACTTAAACTTGAGTTGAATGGAATTCCGTAATTCTATGCCGATGACGGGACCTTTTTGTATGCTACTGATACTCTCGATGACCTCTTGGCTAATATGCAAAGAGATCTTAAGTTAATTTTACAATGGTTTCAGCGTAATTTATTAAAAATTAATCTATCTAAAACTAACTTTATAATATTCAACAATTATAAAAATATACCTAGTTTGAATGATTTGAAGGGCATTTATCTGGAGGGCAGCTTTATTTTCAGAGTCGACAAGCTAAAATACCTCGAAAAGTGGTTTGATGCCAATATAAACTGGCGAAAACATATCAACAAATTGAAAATTAAATTAATACCATTAAATTTTGCTATTTATAGACATCGAAAACTTATTCCACAAAACACATGTGGCTTCTGTACAACGCCTTGGTTATGTCACATATTAATTATTTAAATCCAATTTGGAACACTTGTTCCGAACAGCTAACAAATGAAATACAAAGATTTCAAAATAAAATAATAAACAAGTAAGGAAGGCTAAGTTCTGGTGTAACCGAACATTACATACTCAGTTGAGAACTATGGAGACAAAATAAGTGAAAATCACCATGTAGGAAAATGAACCTAGGGTAACCGTGAAATGTGTTTGTATGACATGTATATCAAATGGGAGGTATTAAAGAGTAGTTTAAGAGGGAGTGGGCCATAGTTCTATAGGTGGACACCTTTTCCAGATATCGCCATAAAGGTGGACCAGGGCTCACTCTAGAATTTGTTTGTACGATATGGGTATCAAATGAAAGTTGTTAATGAATACTTTAAAAGGGCGTGAGCCTTAGTTCTATAGGTGGACGCCTTTTCGAGATATCGCCATAAAGGTGGACCAGGGGTGACTCTAGAATTTGTTTGTACGATATGGGTATCAAAAGAAAGGTGTTAATGAGTTTTTTAAAAGGGCGTTGGCCTCATTTCTATAGGTGGACGCCTTTTCGAGATATCGACATAAAGGTGGACCAAGGGTGACTCTAGAATTTGTTTGTACGATATGGGTATCATATGAAAGGTGTTAATGAGTATTTTAAAAGGGAATGGGCCTTAGTTCTATAGGTGGACGGCTTTTCGAGATATCGCCATAAAGGTGGAACAGGGGTGACTCTAGAATTTGTTTACACGATATGGGCATCAAATGAAAGGTGTTAATGAGTATTTTAAAAGGGAGTGGGCCTTAGTTCTATAGGGGACGCCTTTTCGAGATATCGCCATAAAGGTGAACCAGGGGTCACTCTAGAATTTGTTTGTACGATATGGGTATCAAATGAAAGGTGTTAATGAGTATTTTAAAATGAGTGGGCCTTAGTTCTATAGGTGGACGCCTTTTCGAGATATCGCCAAAAAGGTGGACCAGGATTGACTCTAGAATTTGTTTATACATATGGGTATCAAATGAAAGGTGTTAATGAGTATTTTAAAAGAGAGTGCGCCTTATTTCTATAGGTGGACGCCTTTTCGGGATATTGCCATAAAGGTGGACCAGGGGTGACTCTAGAATGCGTTTGTACAATATGGGTATCAAACGAAAGGTGTTAATGAGTGTTTTAAAAGGGAGTGGGCCTTAGATCTATGGGTGGACGCCTTTTCGGGATATTGCCATAAAGGTAGACCAGGGGTGACTCTAGAATTTTTTTGTACGATATGGGTATCAAATGAAAGGTGTTAATGAGTATTTTAAAAGGTAGTGGGCCTTACTTCTATGGGTGGACGCCTTTTCGAGATATCGCCATAAAGGTGGACCAGGGGTGGCTCTAGAATTTGTTTGTACGATATGGATATCAAATGAAAGGTGTTAATGATTATTTTAAAAGGGATTGGGCCTTAGTTCTATAGGCGGACGCCTTTTCGGGATATCGTTATAAAGGTGGACCAGGGTTGACTCTAGAATGCGTTTGTACATTAAGGGTATCAAACGAAATGTGATAATTAGTATTTTAAAAGGGAGTGGGCCTTAGTTCTATAGGTGGACGCCTTTTCGATATATCGCCATAAAGGTAGACCAGGGGTGACTCTATAATGTGTTTGTACAGTATGGGTGTCAAATTAAAGGTATTAATAAGAATTTTAAAAGGGAGTGTTGGTAGTTATATATGTGAAGGCGTTTTCGAGTTATCGACCAAAATGTGGACCAGGGTGACCCAGAACATCATCTGTCGGGTACCGCTAATTTATTTATATATGTAATACCACGAACGGCAGGAATCATGATTCCAAGGGCTTTTGATTTCGCCCTGCAGAACTTTTTCATTTTCTTCTACTTAATATGGTAGGTGTCACACCCATTTTACAAAGTTTTTTTCTAAAGTTATATTTTGCGTCAACAAACCAATCCAATTACCATGTTTCATCCCTTTTTTCGTTTTTGGTATAGAATTATGGCATTTTTTTCATTTTTCGTAATTTTCGATATCGAAAAATTGGGCGTGGTCATTGTCGGATTTCGGCCATTTTTTATACCAATACAAAGTGAGTTCAGATAATTATGTGAACTGAGTTTAGTAAAGATATATTGATTTTTGCTCAAATTATCGTGTTAACGGCCGAGCGGAAGGACAGACGGTCGACTGTGTATAAAAACTGGCCGTGGCTTCAACCGATTTCGCCCTTTTTCACAGAAAACAGTTATCGTCCTAGAACCTAAGCCCCAACCAAATTTCACAAGGATTGGTAAATTTTTGTTCGACTTATGGCATTAAATGTATTGAAATATTTAAATTTATAAAACGAAATGTTTGTGGTTTGAATGCCTGAACATCAATTCAATTTATTAAACAAATTCTTTCTCTTTTATAGATACATTCATAACCTACACATTCATAATTACTTTAATACTAAAAATATGTACATTTGTATTAACACTACTCATACATGTAAATTTGTATACACGGTATGCATACATGTAGATTTGTATGCATAGTCTGCATACATGTAGATTTTTATGCATAGTCTGCATGCATGTAGATTTGTATGCATGCTATGCATATATTTAAATATGTATGCATTCGTCAGCAAATCGATATTCTGTCTGGCTAATTCTCATGATTGGTTGTATGTAAATATTTTGGTGAGAAACTAAAATTGATAATAAGCAGAATTTATTATTTGTGAACAGACAAGAGTTTCATATTCGGCATTCCATTGATGTTAGGTAACCGCTGTGTTAGGTCAATAATTTGTATAATATTGTAATATGATTGAGCTGTTAAAAATGTATTGGATAGGAGTTCATGATGCGTAATGCCGCAAAATGTATTGCATAGGTGGGCATAGTCGCTTAATGCTACACCATCCGCCTTAGAAAAAGAGGATTATATAATTGTTTTATGAACAATTGTATAAGACTCTTTGTTTGCATTTAGATGATTTTTATATTTTACTGTAACTTAATATTGTATTGATTTAATTTCTGGTTTGCTGACCTTCATACTTTTATTATTTGCATCTTACATGTATTTTTTTTTTGTTTTTGTACAAGTCCTTTTTTCAAAATTTTAAATTTAACGATTATTTTACAGATAAAGAATTTTTTAAATTTGTTTTGCACAGCCGGTCTTTAAGAGCGTCGACTCACTTAAAAATCGGCATGTTCTTACAAATCGAGTAAATTGGAATGATTACTTGTTTTAATTTAACAAAAGATATTTTAAATGGGTTTAAGTCTATTCTTATGGACTATTATTTCTTTTGTTTTGTTTGTACTATCTCTATTTTCTAAATTATACCGCACTACTTTCTTATAGAAATTTTTCTATGTATATGATTTACCGTAAAAAAAATTTTTTTTGTTTATTTATCTACCGAGGGTTAGAGTAAAGTATTTCCCTAATATGTAAAAATATGATCTTATGAGACCTAGGCAATAAATGATTTTATTTATTTTATTTCATTAAACTAATTTCGCATATTATTCAAGTCTTTTTTCTTTTGACATT
Organism: Eurosta solidaginis; assembly: GCF_040869045.1. NCBI lineage: Eukaryota > Metazoa > Arthropoda > Insecta > Diptera > Tephritidae > Eurosta > Eurosta solidaginis. Next base: position 181,216,622 of record NC_090320.1, read on the forward strand.
TTTTTTTTCATTCATAATAAGATGAATTTGTAATAGATTGTATAGACAATAGATGGGTTGCTGATGGAAGAGCGGGGTAGCTATGTATTAATAGTAGTGGAAGGTACAGTGGGTGCAAAACAAAATTTGCGTATTTTTAAATGTTCTTTTTATATTCTCAATAATTTCATATTTTCCAGCAATTTCTTTGATCTTATTTGTCATGCGATTTCTGCGGCGGCCACCAGGACAGAATCGTCATGACTTTTATGAAGAATTATTTTTATTTTTATTCCGGGATTTGTCACATGCACAACCTCTTTGGTTAATGCATCTATTTGATCTTAGAGAACTATCAATTATTATTTTACGTTTGCCTACTCGAGTAAATAATCAATCATTTTCCACCAATTTGTCCCTCAGGACAACTGTGTTTTTCTTATAAATACCAAGTCCTGTATTGGGGGCATTCGCACAACGTGTGTAGATCCTGATAAGTAATTGTCCTAAGTCAATTTTATCATCTACAATCAGGTTTCTTGTATTTCCTACGCTACCATTTTTATACTCAGTTGAGCAGAGCTCACAGAGTATATTAAGTTTGATTGGATAACGGTTGGTTGTACATATATAAAGGAATCGAGATAGATATAGGCTTCCATATATCAAAATAATCAGGATCGAAAAAAAATTTGATTGAGCCATGTCCGTCCGTCCGTCCGTCCGTTAACACGATAACTTGAGTAAATTTTGAGGTATCTTGATGAAATTTGGTATGTAGGTTCCTGAGCACTCATCTCAGATCGCTATTTAAAATGAACGATATCGGACTATAACCACGCCCACTTTTTCGATATCGAAAATTTCGAAAAACCGAAAAAGTGCGATAATTCATTACAAAAGACCGATGCAGCGACGAAACTTTGGTAGATGAGTTGAACTTATGACGCAGAATAGAAAATTAGTAAAATTTTGGACAATGGGCGTGGTACCGCCCACTTTTAAAAGAAGGTAATTTAAAATTTTGCAAGCTGTAATTTGGCAGTCGTTGAAGATATCATTATGAAATTTGGCAGGAACGTTACTCCTATTACTATATGTACGGTTAATAAAAATTAGCAAAATCGGAGAAGGACCACGCCCAATTTAAAAAAAAAAAATTTTTTTAAGTAAAATTTTAACAAAAAATTTTATATCTTTACAGTATATAAGTAAATTATGTCACCATTCAACTCCAGTAATGATATGGTGCAACAAAATACAAAAATAAAAGAAAATTTCAAAATGGGCGTGGCTCCGCCCTTTTTCATTTAATTTGTCTAGGATACTTTTAACGCCATAAGTCGAACAAAAATTAACCAATCCTTTTGAAATTTGGTAGGGGCATAGATTTTATGACGTTAACTTTTTTCTGTGAAAATGGGCGAAATCGGTTGATGCCACGCCCAGTTTTTATACACAGTCGTCCGTCTGTCCTTCCGCATGGCCGTTAACACGATAACTTGAGCAAACATCGACATATCTTTAATGAACTTAGTTCACGTCCTTACTTGAACTAACTTTATCTTGGTATGAAAAATGAACGAAATCCGACTATGACCACGCCCACTTTTTCGATATCGAAAATTACGAAAAATGAAAAAAATGCCATAATTCTATACCAAATACGAAATAAAATTAAAGAAAAAAAAACTTTTTTAAAAATAAGCTTTTATTATTTTGGTTAATAAAATTAACTAAAAAGTAAACACTAAATTGACTCTAAAGAAATATAACACTTTATAAGTTCATTGTAAGCTTAAACGATAATTGGGCTTTTTCGTCTGCGACAAAAAAATTCTATATTGTACATAATTATATATTTTTAACATTAAAACTTTACACCTAAATTATTAAATCTTACAGTTTATATCACAGTCCTAATTGTTCTAATAAAAAACGTGTTAAATTTTGATGGTATAATTAAGAACATTTAGGATCTCATTTTCTTGCTATCGCAATGTAACACGCTTTTATTGGAACAATTAGGACTGTGATATAAACTGTAAGATTTAATAATTTAGGTGTAAAGTTTTAATGTTAAAAATATATAATTATGTACAATATAGAATTTTTTTGTCGCAGACGAAAAAGCCTAATTATCGTTTAAGCTTACAATGAACATATAAAGTGTTATATTTCTTTAGAGTCAATTTATTGTTTACTTTTTAGTTAATTTTATTAACCAAAATAATAAAAGCTTATTTTTAAAAAAGTTTTTTTTTCTTTAATTAAATTTTTTACTTTTTAGTTCGTTTTATTAACAAGTAATAGAAGCTTGTTCTTAGAAAAGCTTTAAATTTAAGTAAAGGAGGTGAAACAAAAACACATATTTCAGTTACATCTGCGTATAATCAGAAACGATATAATATAGAGACATTGCATAGACGAAAAATTGTGTGAGGCAAGCTTCACAAAATTCTAGTAGGTCACATTCACCACTTACCACAGCAGAATTTGTTAAACTACCACTGTCTGTATTTGTTATTTAATAATTATTTGTACACTTTTTATACAGCTAATGTGTTCAGAATTTTAACTTTTACTCACTAAAACTCCAATCAGTGTATTTCTGTGCTTAAATTATGTTAAAAATTGTGTTAAAGTTTTTGGTGTGGTGAAACTGACTTACTAGAATTTTGTTACGCTCCGCTGCTTTCCACCGAAGTTCGCGCATGCAATATTTTTATATTCAAAAATTTTTGGTGTAATGCGGATTGGAATTTATTAGTACACATTTTATGCGCAGCAACTTCAGCGGTGTATTCAAAGTTTAAAGCATAGTAAATATAAGTATTGAAGTCATGAGCCTGTGCATTCGCGCAATTTTAGTGATGTAAATTGCATGGCGCCAGCGCCAATGCGGTGCCAGCTCAATGGTAGCTCATTGACGAAATGACTCCAAGCGAATTTTTGACGCTACTTAGTAGTGAGTGCGTAGTACATTTTACTTGCGCTATTGAGTGAAACGACTTTTGTGTGTCAGGCACGAGTTTGGTGTTATTGGCGCTACTGGCAATGATGACACTGAGCTGTTGACGGTAGCGCTGGTAGTTCAGATTTTGAATCAGAGAAAGAATTGATGACCCGTGTAAATTATTGTGGCTTTGGCCGTGTAAATTATTATGGTGTATTTGTATATTTTAGATTTAATGCACAATTAATATATGTGTGTTTGAGCGGCCAAATAATAACAGTCGTATTGCTAAAGTGCTGCTTAGTTGATGGAATGTCGCTAATTTCCTAGCGATGATCAGCAGATTGTCAATATTTCGTTCAACGGACGCGCGAAATTGCCACATCTGCTCAAATTTTCCAAGATTTTCCATTCTTGATTTAACTTAAGCTGTTATGCCAATATTTTTCAGCCAGCTTTTTTCAAATAGGTAATTTTTCCAAAAGCAAAATAAATTACAGAAAAGATTACAGAGTTAAACAGCCTTAAAAATTCAGCTATGTTGGTTATACATAGAAATACAACAGAGGGTTGTGTCTCCGCTTTTCGCAAGCGTTGAGATTCACCACGCGTGACACGCGTGATTCACCACGTCCAAATATCACAATCCACGGATAGGTACCGGCGGGTTTGTATGGGACTTAGACTGTTATGCCAAAGTAAATACAAATCTTTACCGATAACTGTGTTATCGATTAATTTATCGAATTCTAACAAAGTAATATTGCATTGTCATCGGAGTTATACATGTGTGCAAAATTTCAGCTCAATCGGACACCGGGAAGTGTATCAAATTTAACTTGCAAGATTCCATTACAGACAACAAAAGGGAAACTAAATAAAAGCTTATAAAAAGGGATGAAACATGGTAAGGTAATTGGATTGTTTTATTGACGCGAAATATAACTTTAGAAAAAACTTTATAAAATAGTTGTGACACCTACCATATTAAGCAGAAGAAAATGAAAAACTTCTGCAGGGCGAAAAGAAAAACACTTAAAATCTTGGCACGTATTACATATATAAATAAATTAGCGGTATCCAGCAGATGATGTTCTGGGTCACCCTGGTCCACATTTTGGTCGATATCTGGAAAACGCCTTCACATATACAACTACCACCACCCCCCTTTAAAACTCTCATTAATACCTTTAATTTGATACCCATATCGTACAAACACATTCTAGAGTCACCCCTGGCCCACCTTTATGGCGATATTTCGAAAAGGCGTCCACCTATAGAACTAAGGCCCACTCCCTTTTAAAAATACGTATTAACACCTTTCATTTGATACCCATATCGTGCAAACAAATTCTAGAGTCACCCCTGGTCCACCCTTATTGCGATACCTCGAAAAGGCGTCCACCTATAGAACTAAGGCCCACTCCCTTTTAAAATACTCATTAACTCCTTTCGTTTGATACCCATATTGCACAAACGAATTCTAGAGTTACCCCTGGCCCACCTTTATGGCGATATCTCGAAACGGCGTCCACCTATGGAACTAAGGATTACTGCCTTTTAAAATACTCATTAACACCTTTCATTTGATACCCATATCGTACAAACACATTCTAGAGTCACCCCTGGTCCACCTTTATGGCGATATTTCGAAACGGCGCCCACTTATAGAACTAAGGCCCACTCCCTTTTAAAATACTCATTAACACCTTTCGTTTGATGCCCATATTGTGCAAACAAATTCTAGGGTCACCCCTGGTCCACCTTTATGGCGATATCTCGAAACGGCGTCCACCTATGGAACTAAGGATTACTCCCTTTTAAAATGCTCATTAACACCTTTCTTTTGATACCCATATTGTACAAACAAATTCTAGGGTCACCCCTGGTCCACCTTTATGGCGATACCTCGAAACGGGGTCCACCTATGGAACTAAGGATTACTTCCTTTTAAAATACTCATTAACACCTTTCATTTGATACCCATATCGTACAAACACATTCTAGAGTCACCCCTGGTCCACCTTTATGGCGATATTTCGAAACGGCGTCCACTTATAGAAGTAAGGCCCACTCCCTTTTAAAATACTCATTAACACCTTTCGTTTGATGCCCATATTGTGCAAACAAATTCTAGGGTCACCCCTGGTCCACCTTTATGGCGATATCTCGAAACGGCGTCCACCTATGGAACTAAGGATTACTCCCTTTTAAAATGCTCATTAACACCTTTCTTTTGATACCCATATTGTACAAACAAATTCTAGGGTCACCCCTGGTCCACCTTTATGGCGATATCTCGAAACGGCGTCCACCTATGGAACTAAGGATTACTTCCTTTTAAAATACTCATTATCACCTTTCATTTGGTACCCATATCGTACAAACGCATTCTAGAGTCACCCCTGGTTCACCTTTATAGCGATATCTCGAAAAGGCGACCACCTATACAACAACCACCACTCCCTTTTAAAACCCTCATTAATACCTTTAATTTGATACCCATATCGTAAAAACACATTCTAGAGTCACCCCTGGTCCACCTTTATGGCGATATTTCGAAACGGCATCCACCTATAGAACTAAGGCCCACTCATTCGTTTGATGCCCATATTGTACAAACAAATTCTAGGGTCGCCCCTGGTCCACCTTTGTGGCGATATCTCGAAACGGCGTCCACCTATGGAACTAAGGATTACTCCCTTTTAAAATACTCATGAACACCTTTCATTTGATACCCATATCGTACAAACGCATTCTAGAGTAACCCCTGGTCCACCTTTATGGCGATATATACAACAACCACCACTCCCTTTTAAAACCCTCATTAATATCTTTAATTTGATACCCATATCGTACAAACGCATTCTAGAGTCAACCCTGATCCACCTTTACGGCTATATCGCTAAATGGCGTCCACCTATAGAACTATGGCCCACTCCCTCATATAATACTCTTTAATGCCTTTCATTTGATACACATGTCATACAAGCACATTCCAGGGTTTCCCTCGGTTCATTTCCCTACATGGCTATTTTCCCTTATGCTGTCACCTTGTAACCTTCCTTACTTGTTCTATCCTAAGATGAAAACGAGCGCGACATGTCTTATTGCTGCAAATTTATATAGCGCTTCACTAATATTTTTATAAGTTCTCTTTGCGACTTTTCTTCATTTTTTCTTTCTTTGTTATGGGCTGGTTGAAAAATATGTATATTTTTTTTTTTTTTTGTTAGGTTTTGCTTCCTTCCACTATCCTAGAATTTCCATTGCTTCCTGACCGTCTTTGTCAGGAACATTCAACGGAATTATGCGAATTTTGATTTGCCGTTCGCTTTAGGCAGGGCTGCCTTTATTGTCGATTGTGACATTTTTAAGACTTACTATTTGGGATTTTAGTTTAATTGTTTATTGCTCTTCCTCAGCTTTGAGTTTAGAAACTTGGGTATGAGGAAAAAGGGATATTAGACGCGTTGTTGCACGTTATTCATTTGCCTATATTTAAATTTCATATAGGTTTTAAGTATAGCTGCTATCGCTATGATTAATTGCACGATAAGGCAGATTAAAACTGCTAGCCAAACATCTGGGATGTTTGGGGCAGCTTTTGTTTCTGATTCAGCTGGTGGCTCATATTTTGCTATCCTGTTCTCTGATGTTTCAGAGTTTCCTTTTCCTACCTCGTAGCCAGCTATGGCTATCATAATGCCTTGGGCTATTTTTGTCCACCAAGACATTTTGAAAGTTAATAAGATGATAGATATTTTGTTTTATAACTTTTTATTTTGTCAAAATTGTTGATTAAAAATATTTTTATTTAAAAAAAAAAATATTTTAATATTCCAAAAAAAAAATTGTTTTTATACTTAGTGTAGTTTATAATATATTTGAAAATACTTTTATATATTCGTATTAAACAATCTTTTATTATATACTTTTTTTTCGGATGCTACTCAACATTTGGCATTTTCGGGGAACACTCTCCTTATCATACGCGTTATTTCTTCCACCCTGGTAGTGGGGTTTATAATGTCCTCTATTGTGGATTCCCTTTCCATACCTAGTATCTTCCACCATTTCTTTAAGCCTTCTAATTCTTTTTGTAGGTCCCTAGTGTGTCGGGTATTTTCGTCCCACCAATAGAGAGGAATGTCTGAGGAATCTCTTTGCATTTTTATTTATTGTTAACAGAGTAATTTTATTTTTAAACCTTATCCTATGGGCTTTCTCCAAAGGAAAGGTGAAACTGGCTGAAGTTAACTGACTATTTTAAAGAAGTGTCCTAAACATTCCAATTTACTTGAATAGTTTTCCTTATTAACATTATAGTATAAAATTCGTTTCTAAAAAATCTTTTTGTTTTCCATAAAAAAATTATTTCTAAAGTTAATATATTAACATTCGCGTTTTTCTTAAAATTACAAATAAATTTGTTCAAAGTTTAACATATATATACTTCCTACACACTTTTCTTTAAATTTTGACAAAGTAGCTTTATATTTTTTCGATTAATTACGAGTCTTATTTAAAAAAAATTCCTAAGCAAAAACTTTCGTTTTTGCTCATAGTTTAGCGTCCATAAAGGCCGCCCAATTTCTTTCTAAATATACTTATGATATGCCGCTTTTCGCCAATCATGATGCCAGTTTAAATTGTAGTGCAAAGTTGTATACCGTCAGTCGAGTTGAAATATTATTCCACTTCTTCTATGCGCAATCAGCTGCGTCGCCAGTTTGATTGAAATGTTTTTTTAAAAACGTAACATCCGTTCATGCTCCTTGTCCAAGTAAAATATTCGCCAGTGTTCTTCATCTAGTATTCGCCAGTGCTCTTTATTAGTGTAAAAATTATATTGCTAGGACTTTTTGTTAGTCCTCTTTGGCACTAATGTGTGCCCATTAAATTTTAATATTTTAATATTTGACTAAAAACTTGGCAGGATATCTGTTCAGCAAGATCTAGCGAATTTTGCTTAATGAGCAAATTTTCAGCTAATTGAAGTTCAAGCTGGCAGGATCGCCATGAAATATTTAAATTTATAAAACGAAATGTTTGTGGTTTGAATTCAATTTATTAAACAAATTCTTTCTCTTTTATAGATACATTCTTAACCTACACATTCATAATTACCTTAATACTAAAAATATGTACATTTGTATTAACACTACTCATACATGTAAATTTGTATACACGGTATGCATACATGTAGATTTGTAAGCATGGTATGCTTACCTGTAGATTTGGATGCATAGTCTGCATACATGTAGATTTATATGCACGCTATGCATATATGTAGATTTTTGCATTCGTCAGCAAATCGATATTATGTCTGGTTAATTCTCATGATTGGTTGTATGTAAATATTTTGGTGAGAAACTAAAATTGATAATAAGCAGAATTTATTATTTGTGAGCAGACAAGAGTTTCATATTCGGCATTCCATTGATGTTAGGTAACCGCTGTGTTAGGTCAGTAATTTGTATAATATCGTAATATGATTGAGCTGTTAAAAATGTATTGGATAGGAGTTCATGATGCGTAATGCCGCAAAATGTATTGCATAGGTGGGCATAGACGCTTAATGCTACAGTATCCTAGACAAATCAAATGAAAGAGGGCGGAGCCATTCCCATTTTGAAATTTTCTTTTATCTTTGCATTTTGTTGCACCATAACATTACTGGAGTTGAATGTTGACATAATTTACTTATATACTGTAAAGATATAAAATTTTTTGTAAAAATTTCACTTTAAAAACATTTTTTTTAAAAGTGAGCGTGGTCGTTCTCCGATTTTGCTAATTTTTATTAGTCATACATATGGTAATAGGAGTAATGTTCCAGCCAAATTTCATCATGATATCTTCAACGACTGTCAAATTACAGCTTGCAAAACTTCTAAATTACCTTCTTTTAAAAGTGGGCGGTGCCACGCCCATTGTCCAAAATTTTACTTATTTTCTATTCTGCGTCGTATGTTCAACCCACCTACCAAGTTTCATCGCTTTATCCGTCTTTGGTAATGAATTATCGCACTTTTTCGATTTTTCGAAATTTTCGATATCGAAAAAGTGGGCGTGGTTATAGTCCGATATCGTTCATTTTAAATAGCGATCTGAGATGAGTGCCCAGGAACCTACGTACCAAATTTCGTCAAGATACCTCAAAATTTAATCAAGTTATCGTGTTAACGGCTGGACGGACGGACGGACGGACATGGCTCAATCAAATTTTTTTTCGATACTGATGATTTTGATATATGGAAGTCTATATCTATCTCGATTCCTTTATAGCTGTACACCCAACCGTTATCCAATCATAGTTAATATACTCTGTGAGCTCTGCTCAACTGAGTATAAAAACATTTTAAATTTGCCGCTAAGGACAGCTAGTGAACTGATATACCAAGACAGGCTTGATGTACGGAACAACTCCATCCTTCAAACTTTAATATTATTTTATAAAATTAAAAACAAGTACAAGTACAAGATGTACATACCTAAATGATTTTTAAGATAAATAAAAAATAATTATTGTTATTTTTTAATTTTTCAAATTTGAAAAATTTTATTTTGTTTTTGGAATAGTAAGTACAAAATTGTTCAAGCAACCTGCCATAGCTGCGCAGATAGATCCATTTCGAAGGGTGCTAAGCCTTCATCATCAATACGCTTTAGGCATGCTGCGCTAACCATTTAGCTATACAGCGGTCGTTTGTTTGACTGGAAAATTTGCTACTTCTATTCCTTTTTACCAACTATATTTATTCAGTGTTGCGCCATCTGGTGCAAATCACTGATAATGCTGAATTTTTGTTTATTGTCAATTACTTTGTTTGACATTCCCAAGTGCTCATGGTTTATTAACAACTGTTTTTGTTTTTGTTATCGGCCTATTGATAAATGATTCAAGGTTCGACTCGAGCTCAAGGCTAGAACAATAATTTTTTTTTTTTCTAATGATAATTATTGTAATTTTTTAATTTTTCTAAATTTTAAAAAATGTATTTTGTTTTTGGAATAGTAAGTAGAAAATTTTTCAGACAACCTGCCATAGCTGCGCAGATAGATCCATTTCGAAGGGTGCTAAGCCTTCATCATCAGTACGCTTTAGGCATGCTGCGCTAACCATTTAGCTATACAGCGGTGGTTTGTTGACTCGCAAATATGCTACTTCTATTCCTTTTTACCAACTATATTTATTCAGTGTTGCGCCATCTGGTGCAAATCACTGATAATGCTGGATTTTTGTTTATTGTCAATTACTTTGCTTGACATTGCCAAGTGCTCATGATTTATTAACAATTGTTTTTGTTTTTTTTATAGACCTATTGATAAATGATTCAAGGTTCGATTCGAGCTCAAGGCCAAAACAATAATTTTTTTCTAATGATAATTATTGTTATTTTTTAATTTTTCTAAATTTGAAAAAATGTATTTTGTTTTTGGAATAGTAAGTAGAAAATTTTTCAGACAACCTGCCATATCTGCTTAGATAGATCCATTTCGAAGGGTGCTAAGCCTTCATCATCAGTACGCTTTAGGCATGCTGCGCTAACCATTTAGCTATACAGCGGTTGTTTGTTGACTCGCAAATTTGCTACTTCTATTCCTTTTTACCAACTATATTTATTCAGTGTTGCGCCATCTGGTGCAAATCACTGATAATGCTGGATTTTTGTTTATTGTCAATTACTTTGCTTGACATTCCAAAGTGCTCATGGTTTATTAACAATTGTTTTTGTTTTTTTTTTATCGGCCTAGATAGATCCATTTCGAAGGGTGCTAAGCCTTCATCATCAGTACGCTTTAGGCATGCTGCGCTAACCATTTAGCTATACAGCGGTTGTTTGTTGACTCGCAAATTTGCTACTTCTATTCGTTTTTACCAACTATATTTATTCAGTGTTGCGCCATCTAGTGCAAATCACTGACAATGCTGGATTTTTGTTTATTGTCAATTACTTTGTTTGACATACCCAAGCGCTCATGGTTTATTAACAATTGTCTTTGTTTTTTTAATCGGCCTATTAATAAATATTCAAGGTTCGATTCGAGCTCAAGGCCAGAACAATAATTTTTTTTCTAATGATAATTATTGTTATTTTTTAATTATTCTAAATTTGAAAAATTGTATTTTGTTTTTGAATCATTTATCAATAGCCGGTAAACAAACAAAAAATAAAAAATAAAATAAAAACAAAAACAATTGTTGATGAATAAAAAATAAAAAATAGGTAGGTACTTTGTATGGGGATGCAAAGTTTCACGTTTTTTGTGGTCTGCGTGTAAAAACTATGACTACGAATCACGTATTTCAACAATATATGACGTAAACGTAACTACTTGAATTAATTTGATGAATTTTGAAGCTTCTAGCCGTTAAAAAGGGCCAAAACGATAATTTATATGGGGTATATAATATATATACCACCGATCTCTATGATTTTTTCAGACAAAAATATATGCTGTATACGTGAGCATTTGGTAAAATTTGAAGCTTCTAGCTGTTAAAATGGGGCAGAAATTGCGCACAGATTCTTATCTGAACAATCGGTTGTATGAGATATATACTATATATACCACCAATCTCTATGATTTTTTCAGACAACAATATATGCTATATACGTAAGCATTTGGTGAAATTTGAAGCTTCTAGCTGTTAAAATGGGGCTAAAATTGCGAAAATATATATATATTATATATATATATATACTATACATACCACCATATATATACACTATATACCACCGATCTTTATCAGACTACAATATATGCTATATACGTAAGCATTCGTTGAAATTTGAACCCTCTAGCTCTTAAAATATGGCAGTAATTATGAAAAGTTTCTTATCAGAACAATCGGTTTTGGGGATATATACTATATATACGACCGATCTCATCAATTTTTTCAGACAACAATATATGCAATATACGAAAGTATATGGTGAAGTTTTAAGCTTCAATCTGATAAATTGAGGAAGATATGTTAAAAATCCTCTTTTTCTGAAAAATCCGTTGTATAGAGGATATATGCTATAGTGGTCCGATCCGGCCGGTTCCGACAAATGTCTAATCGGACAACCAAATACACCCGCTCACCAAATTTTATCAAGATATGTCAAAAATTGAGGGGCTAGTTTGCATACAAACAGACAGACGGACATACGGGCAGACGGACATGGCTAATTCAACTCAGCTCTTCATCCTGATTATTTCGGTATACTTAATAGTGGGTCTATATATTTTCCTTTAAGGACTTACAATTTTAAGATTCGAGCCAATGTTAATATACCATTACATTTTCATGAAAGGTATAATAACTTAATAAAGCATAATTTAGACATTCCAGAAGAATCAACCCCAGAATATACACTTAGAGTTAGAATAAATATGAAACCTCGTATCTTTCGAACGGAAAGATGTGCAAAATCACTAAGAAATTATGGTGTTAAACTTTTCTAAAAACTTCCAGTTGAAGGTAAAAATGCAAGAAATGTGCAATGCTCTAAATTCGAGGTCAAAGGGCTACTTCTTACAAATTTTGATTTTAATATCTAGATGCAAGTACGTTTTACACTATATATTTAATTGTACTCACATAATATTAAATTATTAAACTAAATTTCTGTTTTAATTAAATTTTAATTATTATTTCCTTACTGCTGTCTTTCATTGTAACCTCTCATAATAATTGATAACAAACAGAGTAAAATAGAAATAAGCTATTTTCTCTCGCAAAAACTTCGCTTTGTTGAGAAATTTTGTAATAATTTTAACCTCTGTTGTCAATAAAGAAAAAAAATTTCGGAACAGGTATCATTGCAGCTCTTTGCGAAACTGGAAGAGCAGGATGCAAAAGTTTTACAACTCGAGGATGCCGAGATAGAAGTGTTGAAAGGTATTATGCAACAGTTACAACTAAATCGCCCAGCAGTTCCAGCGAGCAATCGTAAGGTAAAAACTCCATCTTTTGACGGATATGTTCCTTTCCAGGTATTCAAGCTTCAATTTGAGAAGAAGTCAGCAGCGAACAACTGGAATGCTGAAGATAAAGTTACTGCACTGTTCGTGGCATTGAAAGGTCCTGCAGCTGAAATCTTACAGACTATTCCAGAGTACCAACGGAACAGTTATTAATCATTGATGGCCGCTGTCGAGAGACGTTATGGAAGCGAGCATAGAAAGCAGATATACCAAATTGCGTTGCAAAACCGTTACCAAAAAGCAAATGAGACTTTGCAGGAGTTTGCGTCGGATGTTGAAAGACTGGCTCATCTCGCAAATGCAGACGCACCCGTGGATACACCGAGATAGTTAAAATTCAGAGCTTTATAAATGGAATACGGGATGTCGAAACGAAACGAGCTACATATATGAACCCAAAGCCAACATTTGCTGAAACGGTATCCCATGCACTGACTCAGGAAACAGCGTCACTTTTGGGTAAGCCCGCATACAAAGCTCATCGCGTGGAAGTGGAAAGCCAGATTGGGTAGAAACAATTTCGGAAGCATTGAAGGGATTACAACAGAAAAATGCCGAAGTTATGATGTGTTTCAAGTGCGGTAACCCAAGTCATATTGCACGCCATTGCAGCACCGGTCGTGGTATAGTTCCAACTTGACTGGTCGTAAACGCAAAGCTGGAGAAGATAAGCAAGAGCGAGTCAGATGTAAAGATCGAGAACTTGCCCAAGCTATTGAACGTCGTGAGATACCTATCTCGTAAACTGGAAGGAAGTCGAGCAGTCTTGCCGTCAAAAGAAATGTGGATGGCAAAGAGCGTGTACTGACGGTAGATACGGGCGCATCTCATTCTTTAATCCGATCTGATTTTGTCAACAGGAGAGTAAAGACATTACCTGGAACAAGATTGCGTACGATTACTGGGGAGTATAACCAAGTCGAGGGAGAAGTGGTATGTGACGTCTTAAATGGGGAGGTCATGGTTCTACACAAATTCGTTGTGGCAGAGATCGTTGATGAAGTCATATTGGGAGTGGATTTCTTAGTTGACTATGACATCAGGCTCGATACGCAGAGAAGTATTATGTAGTATAAGAACAAGGATGTGCCACTTAACTTCAGTGTTGAGCAAGGGTTCAGCAGTAAGCGATTGCTGGTAAAAGAGATTCGAAAAAAACCACAAAAGTCAAAGGCAGTAGATCGGGCAAAGGTTGATGGATCGAATGAGCCAAATAAAGCGAAAAGATACCTGCGAGAGAAACACCGGCATTGACAAACTCTAATGGACGCACTAAAACGACTGAACGAATTTTCCAGAAAGAATGCAAGCGTGGTTTCAAGCCAGCGCGCACTACTGTTGTGAAACGTCAACACGTTACTGATTATGCAAAGCCAATTCGTCAAGATCAAGCCCTACGAAGTAGTTCATTGGCCAAGCAATATAGTGTGAGGGAACGGGTCAGGATAATGAGTAGTAGGATGAAACACAGGTACGACAAGAACAATAATTCGGAAGGTTTCTTGGAGGGAGATTTGGTACTGATATACAACCCTTACTGGCGGAAAGGTGTTCCATCCAAATTTTTATGCAGTTGGGAAGGCCCGTACAAAGTTTTGAAGAGGATCAGTAATACCATCTACCGCATACAAACAATTAGGAAACCACGAAATAGAAGGGTGGTTCAGTTGGAGAGACTAGCAGCGGTTGGATCGGACGATTTGTCTGATCGGGACGATCAGACTTGGGTGGAGGGCAGTGTGACGAATATTACCATCACTAGTAATAAACTTCCAACACAAAAACATTAAAGCGAGCCACACAGTGTACATAAACACATCACTCATCATTTACACTCATACATATAAGGAATGAAGAGATATTACGCGCACACACTTGTAATCATCAGCGAAGTATTACTCACATATATACACGCATATGGATACAAACTACAAACATACATGTAAATAGCTAATTGCAAGAAGGAGATATGTACAGCAGTTCTAGCAGGCGAAACGTCTAGACTGTAGTAGAAATATGCGAATGAAACAGCAGAGAGTATAAGAAAGCGCAATCTGAGCAATCATTCATCAGTTTGATTTAAACAGGCTATCAGTTGCAATTCAATTCTAACAGTAATGTATACTCACACTGGTCCTTAATATCCCCTTTTGAATTTGCAGTAGGTAGCACAAAAAAAATTTGACCGTTGAAAAAACATCCCTACCGTTTCAGATAGCGTACATCATCTGTCTTTTTCTATTTACTTCACCTGGTGATTCCGCCATGTAATCCACAAATGTAAGTAATGGTAACAGTATTTATACATATTTTTATTTAAACTCTTCAATTTTATGAGCTATCGGACTAGTTTTGAAAATCATTCCCATGTCATGTTCAAAAAGAAAACCCGAGATACACCTCGTCACCGTGTTGCAGCGCAGGTAATAAGACGCTTTGGCATTATGTTGTTTGCAGCAAAAAAACATGTGCTAAAGACGTAGCAACATTGAGTAATTTTGGTTCGGTATAAGCCTCGATTTAAACCCGTGTTATCTTTTTAATTTTTTTATTTGTTGCCGTTTTTTTTATTACATAGATTTCAAACTGACTAATCTCAACTCTATCCGAAAGGGACTAAAGGGGATAAATTATGCACAAATGTAGACAAAAGAGATCAATCGGAGACCAATCTTTTTAGGGATTAATCGCATAATTTTTTCAGGGAAGCATTTAAGCGAATGTATGAGTGTGTGAATGCATAAATGAAAATACGGGAAAGCCGAAAGGTAGTTTTCTACGTATAATTTAAAAATTTTCCGTTCCTGGGTGTATAAAAGGGCATAGAGTTAGGCAACGGTCCAAAGTATTGCTCAAGCTGTGCGCAGTGAAAGTGAAAACTATTTTGCTGGGATATACGAGTGCACCCTCTCAAGTTTTTTTAGTGCACGTCGGAAAGTTCGCGATACATACCGCCGCTGATCTACCAGTTCCTGATCTACAATCGCAGCGGTGAAGTTCGAACACCAGGTAAGGTTAGCCTTTTTTTTTTTTTATTATTTCCTACCACCAGTAGATTAGTATCTGGCAGACCCACTGGGAAGTTGGCTTACACATGGCCAATTTTCCAAGTAAGCCAAGATAAAACTTGGACGCATGTATGCATTGTGCGAAAGTGTGCATACATGCATATGTATGTCGGTGAGTATGTTGGTCATGCAGACCAGAAATGGTACTATTAGTACTATACTTTAACACTATAAATCCGTCAAGAATAGCGTTTTTTTATGAATATTTACAAGGCACTTCCTTTTGGGAAAAACTCACTGGACACGGCGTTGAAAGTTCGGTTGACGGCCTTAAGCTAGTGGTGTCCAAAACGAAAAATGTGAGTGTATGAGTGAGAACGAGAGAATGGGAGCAGCCCAGTTGGAAATTTAAACCAAAACAACAGCATATTGGATTGGAGTAGAAAATTTGGAACGTGTAATACTATATTCACACACACGGCTTATTGAATAATAAAGGCAGTTTTCTACATTAAGACGCTTATTGAGCTCAATCTTCCATACAAGATTCGAATCTATAATTATTTCATTAGTGACTAATCGAATACCTAATGAAATCAAAAGCCCAATGCAACTCTGTTTGGAGCGTTCAGTTTCTTAGTTTTGGGGTGTTCAGTGCTTAAAAATGTCATTTGTCAAGGTAAATGTCATTGTCTGTCATATAGCATTGCCATTTTATTCGCTAGACATTTAATTTTTCATTTTAGTCGAGCAGTTACTTTGTGTGAAAGGAAACAATTTACGATTTCCCTAAGGTGAAATGAGATCATTAAGTTTATTGTCATTATATTCGCTTGACATTTCATTCTTCATACTAATCGAGCAGCTACTTATGTGTGAAAGCAAAAAATTTACGATTTCATTAGAAGGTGAAATGTGATCATTAAGTTCCTGTGTGAAAACAGTATTAGACTTTCAAATACAAAATTCAAGTGTGTTACTTGTTAAGCCTACACATTTTTAAATAAGGGCGGTATTTTACAGATTTTGTATTTGATAAAATTCTTGTATTACCGATGTTAATGATTTAATGCAAATAAATTTTTATAAGTGTTTGGACTGATGGGAAAACATTATGACTGGTAAAATAAACGCTTTGTAGGTCAACTGAACAAAAATTTAATTTTTTAGGTATTTTGCATCAACCATCAACTTGCATTCGATTCAAAGAGCACAGTGAGAAACTTGAGGGTGATAAGCCGAGTGATCATATGGTGATTCTCGAAAAATTGTTTAACAATTGAAGAAACATTTCAGAATTTGGTTTGTTTCAACCATTTATTGATATATTTAAAACCCCCTTCAGTTACGATATAAGTAGGTATGAGTTAGTGAAAATGTTCCACCATACAGAGCTAATATTGAGTTCTCGAAAAAAGTGTACGAATGTCCAATATTGAAAAGGATTTTTTTTAGTGCTTAACACTTTCCCTTCACCACATTTTTGTGTACAAATTTTTCTAACTTTAAGTTTATTCGTTCCAAGCAACACAAAAAACTTACAACAATCTTTCTCATATACTTTCAATTATCAGTTTGATTAAAGATATAATATAATTTTACAAATTAATATATTCCTTGGCATCGCCTTGGTGATGGTATAACTTAGTGATGTTAATATCCGTGACAATATCATGGAAAAAATCACAAAATCAAAATATTCAATATTTTATTTATTCAAACCATTCATTTGGAAACCTTACCTCCCTCCCCCCCCCCCCCTCGATTTCCAATTGAAATTTAAATAAATAAAAAAATTTATTTTGATTGATTTGTTTTCGTGATGATATATTTATATAACTGCTTATATATATTTGGGTTTGTAAAACTAAATTGTATCTTAAATAAAATCTTCAATATCAATAATTTCGTGACAGCTTCTTAATAAAAGTATATTCGATAAATGATTTGATGTTAAACTGTTGCGCTGCTTGGAGCAAATGAACTTTAAGTCCGAAAAAAATGTTTCACAAAAGTATGTTGTGGGAAGAAGTGATAGAAACTGAAAAGATATTCTTTTCAATATTGGATATGATAATTCTTCTAAATTTTTCCAGAATTCAATATTATCTCCGTGTGGTGGAACGTTTTCGCTTCGTAAGTTGATTAGCTCGGACTGAATTTGAAATTCATACTTACTTATATCGCATTTGAAGGGGTTTTCAAAGATGTCAAGAAATGGATGAAAACAAACAAAATCCTGAAATCTGTCTTCAAAATTGTTAAACAATTTTTCGAGAATTGCAATATGATCACTCGGCTTAACACCCGCATGTTTCCTAATAATAACCGAAGTTTTCGGAAAATGGGTATAATTGCCAGATTGTAGTTCCCTTAAAAGCAAAAACAGTTCTCTTTGGAATTGATGCACATTTTTACAGCATCGTTTATTCCTGTTTCTTTTCCTTGAATCTTTAAATTGAGTTTCTTCAAAAAAAGGAGACATCAGCCAAAAATGCTAAATCCAAAGCAAAAATGTCAAATTTTAAAGATCTAACTAGGGCGTCTTCGTTACAATTAATTTCTAGAAATTGCAAAACTTCTTCCCGCGACTCAAATAACCTCTTGAGACAATGACCACGACCTAGCCAAAGAATGTCTGTAAACATTTTTAGGTCATGATGCCGAGCAGAAGTTGTTTTTAAAAAATTTAAAAACTTTCTGTGAGTGAGGGAATGGTGCCCTCCCCGTATTTCATTGATAATCTGTTCTGCACGTTTCATGGCAGGATGACCGGTCAAAAATTTTGAAGCGAGTGTAACTTGATGATAAATGCAATGAAAATGTCTTCCAGAAATTCCATTTTTATTCAATTGGCCTATGAACCCTTCACTCTTGCCGGTCATAACGTTCGCCCCATTTGTACATACTCCTGCAAATTTGTTTGCATCGAAAACTGAAAAAACCTTTTCATTTACAACGTCGAACAACATCTTTCCTGTCACATTACCACAGAATGTTTCAAGAGAAAACATTGTTTCAGTTATTTCATAATTTACGTTAACTGTCCGAACACATATCGCCAGTTGACATAAATCATTAATATCCGTGGTTTCGTCCAAGCACAGAGAAAAATTGACAATTTTTAATTTTTTTCTTTATTGCAGATTGAATGTGTATTCCCAGTTCATCAATCCGTCGGGCTACAGTTTGGCGGGATATGGGTATATTTTAACTAGTTCTGTATCGAGATTCGTTTATTTTGAAAGGTGTTAATGAGTATTTTAAAAAGGAGTGGGCCTTAGTTCTATATGTGGAGGCCTTTTCGAGATATCGCCATAAACGTGGACCAGAATGTGTTTGTACGATATGGGTATCAAATTAAAGGTATTAATGAGGGTTTTAAAAGGGAGTGGCCCTTAGTTGTATATGTGAAGGCGTTTTCGAGATATCGACCAAAATGTGGACCAGGGTGATCCAGAACATCATCTGTCGGGTACCGCTAATTTATTTATATATATCATACCACGAACAGTAGTCCTTCCAAGATTCCAAGGGCTTTTGATTTCGCCCTGCAAAACTTTTTCATTTTTTTCTACTTAATATGGTAGGTGTCACACCCATTTTACCAAGTTTTTTTCTAAAGTTATATTTTGCGTAAATAGACCAATACAATTACCATGTTTCATCCCTTTTTTCGTATTTGGTATATAATTATGGCATTTTTTTAATTTTTCGTAATTTTCGATATCGAAAAAGTGGACCTGATCATAGTCGGATTTCGGCCATTTTTTACACCAATACAAAGTGAGTTCAGATAAGTACGTGAACTGAGGTTAGTAAAGATATATCGATTTTTGCTCAAATTATCGTGTTAACGGCCGAGCGGAAGGAGAGACGGTCGACTGTGTATAAAAACTGGGCGTGGCTTCAGCCGATTTCGCCCTTTTTCACAGAAAACAGTTACCGTCCTAGAATCTAAGCCTCGACCAAATTTCACAAGGATTGGTAAATTTTTGTTCGACTTATGGCATTAAAAGTATCCTAGACAAATTAAATGAAAAAGGGCGGAGCCACGCCCATTTTGAAATTTTCTTTTATTTTTGTATTTTATTGTTGTTGGTTGAATGTTGACATAATTTACTTATATACTGTAAAGATATTAACTTTTCTTTTAAAATTTGAATTAAAAAAATTTTTTTTTTAAAGTGGTCGTGGTCATTCTCCGATTTTGCTAATTTTTATTAAGCAGACATATAGTAACAAGAGTAACGTTCCTGCCAAATTTCATCATGATATCTTCAACGACTGCCAAATTACAGCTTGCAAAACTTCTAAATTACCTTCTTTTAAAAGTGGGCGGAGCCACGCCCATTGTCCAAAATTTTACTAGTCTTCTATTCTGCGTCATAAGTTCAACTCACCTACCAAGTTTCATCGCCTAATCCGTATTTGGTAATGAATTATCGCACTTTTTCGATTTTTCGAAATTTTCGATATCGAAAAAGTGGGCGTGGTTATTGTCCGATATCGTTCATTTTAAATAGCGATTTGAGATGAGTGCCCAGGAACCTACATACCAAATTTCATCAAGATACCTCAAAATTTACTCAAGTTATCGTGTTAACGGACAGACGGACGGACGGACGGACGGACGGACATGGCTCAATCGAATTTTTTTTTCGATACTGATGATTTTGATATATGGAAGTCTATATCAATCTCGATTCCTTTATACCTGTACAACCAACCGTTATCCAATCAAAGTTAATATACTCTGTGAGCTCTGCTCAACTGAGTATAACAAAAAAGTATAGTAAACTCACAAAAAGACAGTACAAGAGAGGTACATAAATAATATAGTTTTTATACTCAGTTGAGCAGAGCTCACAGAGTATATTAAGTTTGATTGGATAACGGTTGGTTGTACATATATAAAGGAATCGAGATAGATATAGACTTCCATATATCAAAATAATCAGGATCGAAAAAAATTTGATTGAGCCATGTCCGTCCGTCCGTCCGTTAACACGATAACTTGAGTAAATTTAGAGGTATCTTGATGAAATTTGGTATGTAGGTTCCTGGGTGCTCATCTCAGATCGCTATTTAAAATGAACGATATCGGACTATAACCACGCCTACTTTTTCGATATCGAAAATTTCGAAAAACGGAAAAAGTGCGATAATTCATTATAAAAGACAGATAAAGCGACGAAACTTGGTAGATGAGTTGAACTTATGACGCAGAATAGAAAATTAGTAAAATTTTGGACAATGGGCGTGGCACCGCCCACTTTTAAAAGAAGGTAATTTAAAATTTTTGCAAGCTGTAATTTGGCAGTCGTTGAAGATATCATGATGAAATTTGGCAGGAACGTTACTCCTATTACTATATGTACGCTTAATAAAAATTAGAAAAATCGGAGAAGGACCACGCCCACTTTAAAAAAAAAAAATTTTTAAAGTAAAATTTTAACAAAAAATTTTATATCTTTACAGTATATAAGTAAATTATGTCAACATTCAACTCCAGTAATGATGTGGTGCAACAAAATACAAAAATAAAAGAAAATTTCAAAATGGGCGTGGCTCCGCCCTTTTTCATTTAATTTGTCTAGGATACTTTTAACGCCATAAGTCGAACAAAAATCAACCAATCCTTTTGAAATTTGGTAGGGTTATAGATTTTATGACGTTAAATGTTTTCTGTGAAAATGGGTGGAATCGGTTGATGCCACTCCCAGTTTTTATACACAGTCGTCCGTCTGTCCTTCCGCATGGCCGTTAACACGATAACTTGAGCAAAAATCGACATATCTTTAATGAACTTAGTCACGTGCTTACTTGAACTCACTTTATCTTGGTATGAAAAATGAACGAAATCCGACTATGACCACGCCCACTTTTTCGATATCGAAAATTACGAAAAATGAAAAAAATGCCATAATTCTATACCAAATACGAAAAAAGGGATGAAAGGGATTGTTTTATTGAAGTGAAATATAACTTTAGAAAAAATTTTATAAAATGGTTCTGACACCTATCATATTATGTAGAAGAAAATGAAAAAGTTCTGCAGGGCGAAATAAAAAACCCTTAAAATCTTGGTAGGTATTAGATATATAAATAAATTAGCGGTATCCCACAGATAATGTTCTGGGTCACCCTGGTCCACATTTTGGTCGATATCTGGAAAACGCCTTCACATATACAACTACCACCACTCTCTTTTAAAACCCTCATTAATACCTTTAATTTGATACCCATATCGTACAAACACATTCTAGAGTCACCCCTGGTCCACCTTTGTGGCGATATGTCGAAACGGCGTCCACCTATAGAACTAAGGCCCACTCCCTTTTAAAATACACATTAACACCTTTCGTTTGATGCCCATATTGTACAAACAAATTCTAGGGTCACCCCTGGTCCACCTTTATGGCGATATCTCGAAACGGCGTCCACCTATGGAACTAAGGATTACTCCCTTTTAAAATACTCATTAACACCTTTCTTTTGATACCCATATTGTACAAACAAATTCTAGGGTCACCCCTGGTCCACCTTTATGGCGATATCTCGAAACGGCGTCCACCTATGGAACTAAGGATTACTCCCTTTTAAAATACTCATTAAAACCTTTCATTTGATACCCATATCGTACAAACGCATTCTAGAGTCACCCCTGGTCCACCTTTATGGCGATATCTCGAAAAGGCGACCACCTATACAACAACCACCACACCCTTTTAAAACCATCATTAATACCTTTAATTTGATACCCATATCGTACAAACACATTTTAGAGTCACCCCTGGTCCACTTTTATGACGATATTTCGAAACGGCATCCACCTATAGAACTAAGGCCCACTCCCTTTTAAAATACTCATTAACACCATTCGTTTGATGCCCATATTGTACAAACAAATTCTAGGGTCACCCCTGGCCCACCTTTATGGCGATATCTCGAAACGGCGTCCACCTATGGAACTAAGGATTACTCCCTTTTAAAATACTCATTAACACCTTTCATTTGATACCCATATTGTACAAACAAATTCTAAGGTCACCCCTGGTCCACCTTTATGGCGATATCTCGAAACGGCGTCCACCTATGGAACTAAGGATTATAAAAAAAAATAAATGTAAGGCGCGATAACCTCCGAAGAGATCTAAGGCCGAGCTTCTCTTCCAATTTGCGTCGTGCTCCTCTTGATTTTCCCTACATTTTGGCCGGACGGGACCTACATGTTTTATGCCGAACGGCATCTGCAAGGCAGATGAGTTTTCACTGAGAGCTTTTCATGGCAGAAATACACCCGGAGCGCTTGCCAAACACTGCCGAGGGGCGACCCCGCTTAAAAAAATTTTCTTCTAATTGAAAAACCTTATTTCTAAAATTTTGATGTTGCTTTGCCCGGGAGTTGAACCCAGGGCATACGGTGTGATAGGCGGAGCACGCTACCATCACACCACGGTGGCCGCCGGAACTAAGGATTACTCCCTTTTAAAATACTCATTAACACCTTTCTTTTGATACCCATATTGTACAAACAAATTCTAGGGTCACCCCTGGTCCACCTTTATGGCGATATCTCGAAACGGCGTCCACCTATGGAACCAAGGATTAAAAAAAAAATTAAAAAAATAAAAAAAATCAAGGATTACTCCCTTTTAAAATACTCATTAACACCTTTCATTTGATACCCATATCGTGCAAACGCATTCTAGAGTCAACCCTGATCCACCTTTATGGCTATATCCCTAAATGGCGTCCACCTATAGAACTATGGCCCACTCCCTCATAAAATACACTTTAATGCCTTTCATTTGATACCCATGCCATACAAACACATTCCAGGGTTTCCCTCGGTTCATTTTCCTACATGGTTATTTTCCCTTATGTTGTCACCATAGCTCTCAACTGAGTATGTAATGTTCGGTTACACCCGAACTTAACCTTCCTTACTTGTTATAGTTCATTTTATATTTTTTAATAACAAAAATACGTTTTTTTTTAACTTTAACCATTAAAATACACAGGTGCGATATTCAAATTTATGTTGGCAAGAGATATGTTGGAAGGGCCTTAGACTTAAAAATCTATGATTTCGTCCTCAGAAGATGAATTATTATTATTGCTACACTCATAAATATTTTTTCTGTTCAGGTATTTTTCCACTGCATTTGTAATCTCGTTTTTGCATCAGTACTATACGTGTTTTTTCATTTGTGAAATATCAAAACTATTGAGGTTTTACAATTCTCAATGTGTTTTCAACCGAAAAGAAATCTATTTTGATAAGTTTTTCTATATTGTGCGGCAAGCGTTGCCTTAATTGCTCTATTAATTTAATTATGAGTCGCGACATATATTACGTATCTTTCTTTCAATGAATTCGTCTATACATTTATCTTCTTTTTTAATTCGTATATATTCTTCAAAGGTATAATGGAAGTAAGGTACGCGAAACAAAAATTTATTAAATTCTGAAGTTAAAGGGTCGAAACTCTTAGACGGTGACAATATGCTGTTCCACAAGCTAGAAACCGAAGTTACAACCTCTTGACACAGCTTATCGATTAAAGTTTTTGTTATTGATATTTAGAGAAAAATTGCAAAGTTTACAAACGGCGATGGCTACTAGGACATGTTTCTGAATTTCACTTCTTCATCAGTTAGTTTCTCGGGAGCTAAGTATTGGCTGATTGATTAAAGGCATCTGCCTTTAGACTGGTATGAATGTTGGAGATTCGAGTTCAATACACAGCTCCCGAGAAGCCAGCTGATGAAGAAGTGAAATTCAAAAACATGTCTTAGTAACCATCGCCGTTTGTAAACTTTGAAATTTTTCTCTAAATACCAATAACAAAAACCAATGTATAAAGCAATATGAATCAGTCTCGCTAATTACATACACAGGATTAAAGTTTTTGTTATCAGTTGAATACTGAGTTGCCACATCATACAAAACGAAACAAATAAAATAAAACTTCAGTACACATAAAACACATTACAAATTTCACAATACGTATTGCCGAAATAGATTTGGAGCCAAATATGGGCAAACATTTTAAAGGCCAAAAAAGGAGCTGGGCGGTAAACCGGACTTTTGGAGCTAAACGCAAAAAAAAGTGCTAGATCTGCACACTGCACATCACACAAACGAACACAAATTTTGGTAACGCGGACAACGTTTTCAACAACAATCACAAAAATATCATCAACAGCCACAACAAATATTGGCATTGGCCTATTGGTAATGTTCGTCTTTTTGTTGCGTGATGATAGGTGTAAAAAAAAGTTGCATAAGAGAAAGGAAAGTGAGGGCAGAAGTAACGCCTTTGAGCGAATAGTTGGTAAAAGTCTAGTTGAGGGGTCGACTGCTAATACGCTACCAAAAATATCGAGAGCGGTGTCAAAAGACGGTTATTGACCTCGACAACAATAATCAGAAGGCGGAAGAGAAAAATGTTTTTTCTGTCCGCAGATATTTGCGATTACCATGTGGTTGTTGTAATGTTGTAGTACTCACAAAAAAATTGTGAACATAATTGTTTTGCGCGGATATAGTTTTGGTCTCCAAACCGGTGTTGGACCCATCCAGGGTCATATTTTATAAGCGCGGCCGAAGGCTGCCAACGCAGAAAAGTGTTCAGCACAAAAATACTATGGATACCACCCTCGGTTTCGGAAAGACCCGCGGGTAATTTTGCGGTTTTTCGTTAATATCTTTTGAAAGAGTTCAAACTTTTATTTTCCGCCTACGGATTATTAATACTGATGTCAGGACGCGTCGTTTAACACCTCTTTCGATATATTTGGTAGAGTATTAGCAGACGACCCCTCAACTAGACTATTACCTAATAGTTTTAGTTTCCTGGTTTATTATTTTTTTTTTATAAACCTTTTTTCTCTAAATTTCACTTTAATTTCAAATTACCTTTTTTATATATGCGATTTACCTAGCCTTCCTTCTTCATTAACTTGTCCGCTTTCTGTTTCTTGTTTTTATACTCAGCTGGGCATAGCTCACAGAGTATATTAATTTTGTTCGCATAACGGTACCCCGTAACGGCATAAACTAATAGAGATAGATATGGACTTCTATATATCAAAATGATCTGGGTGGAAAAAGAAATTCATTTAGCCATGTCCGTCCGTCCGTTCGTACGTCTTTCCGTTAACACGATAACTTGACTAAATTGTGAGGTATCTTAATCAAATTTGGTATGTAAGTTCCTGGGCACTCATATCAGATCGCTATTTAAAATGACCGAAATCGGACTATAACCACGCCAACATTTTGGATATCGAAAATTTCGAAAAACGGAAAAAGTGTGATAATTTATTACCAAAGACGTATAAGGCGATGAAACTTGGTAGGTGGGTTGACCTTATGACGGAGAATAGAAAATTAGTAAAATTTTGGACAATAGGCGTGGCACCGCCCACTTTTAAAAGAAGGTAATTTAAAAGTTTAGCAAGCTGTAATCTGGCAGTCGCTGAAGACATAATGATGAAATTTGGCAGGAACGTTACTCCTATTACTGTATATGTATGTTTTAAATAAAAATTAGCAAAATCGGAAGACGAACACGCCCACTTAAAAAAAATATTGTAAAAGTAAAATTTTTACAAAAAATTTAATATCTTTACAGTATATAAGTAAATTATGTAAAAGTTCATCTCCAATAATTATATGGTGCAACAAAATACAACAAACAAAAAAATAAATTTTCAAAATGGGCGTGGCCCGACCTTTTCTCGCTGAATTTGTCTAGAATACTTTTAATGGCATAAGCCGAACAATAATTTACCAATCCTTGTGAAATTTGGGAAGGGCAGAGCTTTTATTACGATAACTGTTTTCTGTGAAAATGGACGAAATCGGTTGAAGCCACGCCCATTATTTATACACAGTCGACCGTCTGTCCTTCCGCTCGGCCGTTAACACGATAACTTGAGCAAAAATTGATATACTAAACTTAGTTCACGTACTTATCTGAACTCACTTTAACTTTAGAAAAAAACTTTGTAAAATGGGTGTGACACCTACCATACTAAGTAGAAGAATATAAAAAAGTTCTGCAGGGCGAAATCAAAAGCCTTTGGAATCATGGTAGGAATACTGTTCGTGGTATAACATATATAAATAAATTAGCATTACCCGCCAGCTGCTGTTCTGGGTAACCATGGTTCATATTTTGGTCGATATCTCGAAAACGCCTTCACATATTCAACTAATGGTCACTCCCTTTTTAAAACCCTCATAAATACCTTTAATTTGATACCCATATCGTACAAACACATTCTAGAGTCACCCCTGGTCCTCCTTTATGACGATATCTTGAAAAGGCGTCCACCTATAGAAGTAAGACCCACTCCCTTTTAAAATACTCATTGCACCTTTCATTTGATACCCGTATCGTACAAACACATTCTAGAGTCACCCCTGGCCCACCTTTCTGTCGATATCACGAAAAGGCGTCCACCTGTAGAACTAAGGCCCACTCCATTTTAAAATACCCTTTAAAACCTTTCATTTGATACCCATGTCATACAAACACATTCCAGGGTTACCCTAGGTTCATTTTCCTACATTGTGATTTTCCCTTATTTGACAAAGGATGAAGGAAAATCGTTCCGAAAAACGTCACTTTTGGTCTACAATTTGGTCGATATTTCCCAAACGTATGTGATATGGAATTAAAAACCACTTATAAAGCATCTACGAAACCCTACGAATCCAACGTAGCTAAGCTCTCAGCTGAGTATGTAATGTTCGGTTACACCCGAAATTAGCCTTCCTTACTTGTCCTTTATGACATCTTACCTTCTATGGCTGATATTTTTTTGGCCTCTTTTTACACGTATAACTTAAAATGTACTTATATTTAATCTGTCATGTCACCCATTTTATTATACCATGCATTTCTGACAGATGGTAAATGTCACCTGCTGGCGGAAATGCAGCCAACTTCGCTTTTGCTCTGGGGCCTTCTTCTTCAGGTGACAGCGAAACGCAGAGGTTGTTCAAATGTAAATAAAGCAAAAGAAATAAATCAAATCGATTTAAATTAAGAGAAACAAATTGCATCCTCAGGTGTGGGGTGCTACCCTCTATTCGCATAAATAAATATTAGAAGAAAAACTCGAACCATAAAAGAAAAAAAGTGAAAATGCCGCTCACACGTTTTAATACATCAAGCGCATCGACAGTGTAGCAGAAATCTACAGATACACAAGGAAAACCTAAGGCTTCTGAAAATAGCACCATCGTTGTACCTCCGCCTGCTCCTGGTGCTCCTGCTGCCACTGCCATTTCATCGACCGCTGTAACTAGTAATTTTGGCAATAAATTGCCTCTTTGCCACTACCTCTGTGACTATGGCGCCTGTTGTCACCGCTGCCAAATATTATCGAAAAGTAAGATGTTGCAGGGACGAAAGCAAGCAAGCAAGCTTCACAAAATTCTAGTAGTTCACGTTCACTACTTACCACAGCAGAATTTGTTAAACTAATACTGTCGGTATTTGTTATTTAAGAATTTTTTGTACACTTTTTATTCAGCTAATGTGTTCAGAATTTTAACTTTTACTTTCTAAAACTCCAATCAGTGCATTTGTGCGCTTAAATTATGTTAAAAATTGTGTTAAAGTTTTTGTGTGGTGAAAGTGACCTACTAGAATTTTGTGAAGCTCCGCTGATTTCCACCGAAGTTTGCCCCTGCAACATCTTAACTTTTCGATAATATTTGCCGCTGCTAAATTGCCTGTTGCTGCCGCTGCCACTACATTTCCTGTTGTTACCGCTGCCACTACATTTCTTGCCGTTACCGCTGCCTCTGCCACTACATCACCTGCTGCCTCCGCCACTACATTGCCTGTTTTTAACGCTGTTGCTGCCACTACATTGCCTGCTGTTACTACTATTGCTGTACATCATAGTTCATTCGCTGTTATGCTGTCCGATGCCTCTGGTGGGACCGTCGTAATGTCCAGTGAGAATACTAACAACGTTGCCTGGTATGGTTCCACTCAGCCTCATATGAATGAATCCGCTGCAAACTATGCCATAAGCCCAACTATTGCTTCTGACGTATCTGTTGGCCTTGAAGCCATACCATCAAGTGAAGAAATAAACCACCTTGAAGAGCAGTTAAGATTATTGAAGCTACGTAAAGAAGTAATGGAGCTCCAAGGTGTAGTCCAGCAATTGGAGTCTGGCCCGGTTGTGCGCATAGGAAAGTACATCCATTTCGACGAACTTGATGCAGCAGTCCCGAAGTTTAGTGGCGACAATCACTACGATATAAATCGGTGGTTTTTACAGTTTGAAGACTATGCTGATGCTAACAACTACAATGAAAGACATAAATGCCTAGCATTACGCCGATGCATGACCGGGACAGCGAAATAATTCGTTTTAAACCAAGGCTAAACGGATTACTCCACGTTGAAGCTTTTATTATGCGCAATGTTCCGCCGTAATTGCTCTCGGCAGGAGGTCTATCGCCAGCTGCGGTTACGCAAACTAAAACCATAAGAATCGTGTGTCAGTTATGTGGTGGCATTGCAATCAATCGCTGCCCAATCGGAGATAATGGAGCAGGAGTTGGTAGACATTATAGTGGACGGAATCCCAGACAGCAGCAATAATATAAGCATCTTGTATGGCGCTAATACCATAAGCGAACTCATACGCCGAATGAAACGTTACGAGAAACGTCGTCACAGCGTTGGCGTGCGCAAACCATTGAGCACAGAGGTATCAAATACCACAGTAAAGGCAAACACTACTGAAGATCTTTCCACTGTACGTTGTTTCAACTGCTCGCGATTCGGGCATTATCAGAGTGCCTGCCCAAAGCCGCAAACTAGGACATAAGGATTGCAATTGCGCAAAGAAGAAGACCCAAACATCTCAAGTTGCAGCCGTATCCATGGATGACTATGTTCCTTTAGAATCTCAGCAAGAGGTTAGTGTGGCCTTTTACGATAAAAATCGAAACAGATGTACAGGTTTTACAAATATCATCTCTCTTTTTTATTCCGGTAGTTCTATTAGCCAGATCAGTTGCTGAAAAATTTGTTAAGCTGTCATTTCGGGCAAAGCCTACACAATTCGTTGGCGTTGGTAAAAGAAGGATATATTTTGTTTGGCACAGCATTGTGTGCAAATAATTTTCGTAAATTAATTGGAAATATTAATGTAATAAATGTTCCAGATGAAACATTAACTCTTCCTTTAATTCTTGGTCGAGATTTTTTGCAAAAATTTAACATTCACTTAATACAATTAAATGAAATATCAACTGAATTTAATAAAAACGTAAAACAAAAGGTACCTTCTAGAAATACTGAATTAAATAAAGAAGATTCGAAAAAATATATATCTGATTCGATTATTAATAAATTTGTTGATGGTGACTTAAGTATTAAATTAGATGGTAATAAGCCTACATTAAGTGAAGTATATGACAGATGTGATCATAATAAGCAGGACTCAAAAGAAATTGGCAATTACCCCTATGATATGACGAATCTGTTTGATTCAGCTGTGAAAGAGATAGAAGCAATAGATGAAAGAGTTTTTCAATTGGAAATAGATATAGGACCCAGTTTGGCTAAACGAGTAAGAGAGGTAGTAATGGAAGTGTTGTCTAGTGAATATTTATCGCCTACATCAATTGAAAAAAAAAACGTATGACTATAAAATGACAATCCGAACAACGGATGATATACCTTTCTATTCTTTGCCAAGATGATTATCGTTTAAGGATAGGGAAGAGCTACAAAAGATCACTGATGATTTAATTAAACGCGAAGTTATACGACCTAGTAACTCCCCTTATGCTTCTGCGATTGTCCTGGTAAAAAAAAAGAGTGGCGAAACTCGTATGTGCATCGATTACAGAGCTTTGAATAAGAAAACAGTTCGCGATAATTTTCCATTGCCCCTAATAGACGATTCTATAGAAAAATTGGTTCACTCTCTTGGACTTGAAAGATGGGTTCAATCAGTTAGCAATGGATGAGGGATATATTCCATTAACATCTTTAGTCACACCACATTGGCAATTCGAGTACCTTAGAATGCGATTTGGGTTAAAGAATGCACCGGCTAATTTTCGCAGATTTGTCTATAACATCTTCCGAGACCTAACTGATGCAAAAGAAATCATTGTGTATATTGATGACATATTAATAGCGTCAAGTGATCTTGAAAGTCATATTAAGATCCTTCGTAAAGTGCTTAGGAGGACTTATGAAAGAAATTTGGAACTTAAGCTTAGGAAGTGCAAGTTTTGCTACAACGTCATTGAGTATTTGGGTTATCAAGTTACTCATTCAGGAATACAGCCTTCGAGGATCCATATTAAGGCAATTGCGAATTACCCAGTCCCAAAGAATCATAAAGAGCTCCGCTCTTGTATTGGTTTGTTTTCTTATTTTCGAAAATGTGTCCCTTCTTTTTCTAAAATCGCTAAGCCACTCATAGATTTACTACGCAATGAAGCTGAATTTAGGTTTTCAAGGGAATGTTTCAAGGCATTTGAGGAATTACGCAATATTTTAGTAAGTTAATCGCTTTAGCAATATATGATCGCAAACGTGAAACACAACTTTATTGCGATGCAAGCAGTCAGGGCTTTGGTTCTGTGCTTCTACAAAAGCAGGAGGATGGGAAATTTCATCCAATAGCGTACTTTTCCAAAGCAACGACACCAGCTGAGTCTAGATATCATAGCTTTGAGCTAGAAACCCTATCGATCATATATGCTCTCCGCAGATTTAGAATATATTTAGAAGGTGTGCCATTTAAAATCATAACAGATTGCAACTGACTCACTATGACCCTAAATAAGAAACAGATCAATCCAAGAATAGCTAGGTGGGTATTGGAGCTGGAAAATTTTGATTATTCTATTCAGCATCGGGTTGGAGCTAATCTGGGCCATGTACACACGTTAAGCCGGTGTCCGTTGTTGGAAAGAGAACACAATTCCCTAAATTTCACTTCAAAATCCGATGAAAGCAGTACTAGCAGTCGTCAGTATTCTCAACTTGTAGATTCGCAACCCTAGTCTGGCGAAGCTGAAAGTGAGTTAGTGGCAGCTGTAGACTTGGATGATCTGGATGTTCAGATCCAAATTGCTCAGAACCGAGACGAGAAGATTAGGGAGCTCATGACCAAACTGGAGAAAGAGGAAGTCATAGGGTATGAACTAGTGGACGGTTTAGTGTTTAGGAGAATTGGCGAGAAGATTATGCTTTGTATACCTTCAGAGATGGAGGAAAATGTAATCCGCACAACTCACGTGAAATTTGGCCATTTAGGAACAGAGAAATGTTATAATCAAATACGCAAGACTTATTGGTTTAAAAGTATGAGGGATAAAGTTGACCGGTTCATTAAGAATTGTCTTAAGTTTATTGTGTACTCTGCCCCAGCTCGTTCCAATGAGCATAAAATGTTTAGTATTCCTAAAAAACCAATACCATTTGACACCATTCACTTAGATCACTTCGGTCCCTTGCCAGCGATTAAATCAAAACGCAAACATATTTTAGTCGTGATTGACGCATTCACAAAATTTTGTAAAATTATATCCGGTTAATTCCACGAGTACAAAAGAAGTGTGTTGCTCACTAGATAAATATTTTTCTTACTATAGCCGCCCTAGGCGCATCATAACTGACCGCGGAACTTCCTTTACGTCCCTCGAGTTTAGTGACTACTTATCGAAAAGAAATATAAGCCATGTGAAGGTCGCAGTAGCATCACCGCATTCAAATGGACAGGTCGAGAGAGTAAATCGTGTCCTCAAGACGATGTTGAGTAAACTTACTGAGTCCGTGGAACACTCCGACTCAAATAGAATATGCTCTAAACAACAGTATTCATAGTACTACGAAAAACTCGCCTAGCGTTTTACTCTTTGGGGTAAATCAAAGAGGTAGTACCGTGGATGAATTTCCCGAATCTACGGAAGACAACCTAGTGGATGAAACCACTAGAGACCATGAGGAAAATAGGCAAAATGTACTTAGGAATATACCACGTTCTCAAGAGTATAATTATCAATATTTTTTGAATCACAGTGTTCCGGAAAAAACCTATTCAGCAGGAGATTTTGTAGTCATTAGGCACGTGGATACCACGGTAGGAACTAATAAGAATCTCGTTCAAAAATATAGGGTCCCGTATGTTATACACAAAGTACTACAGAATGATCGTTATGTCATAAGGGATATAGATAACTGCCAACTGACACATCTGCCATATGACGGCATTTTTGAAGCTATGAAAATTCGTAAATGGTGCCTGCCTAATAGTGATGAACAAGGCCCACTTCAGTCACCAACTGCAATAGGTCACACAACCTCAGCTGATTGAGGTCAATAATTAAGTCACCCATTTTATTATACCATGCATTTCTGACAGATGGTAAATGTCACCTGCTGGCGGAAATGCAGCCAACTTCGCTTTTGCTCTGGGGCCTTCTTCTTCCGGTGACAGCGAAACGCAGAGGATGTTCCAATAAAAATAAAGCAAAAGAAATAAATCAAATCGTTTTAAATTAAAAGAAACAAATTGCAAACTATTAGACCTTTTACACCGAACTTTATCGACCTCCCCCCCTCCCCTCCCGATTTACCGCCTTACGTTCTCACATTGTGCTTTGCACACAAAATATATAACTTTGATTGGATAACGGTTGGTTGTACAGGTATAAAGGAATCGAGATAGATATAGACTTCCATATATCAAAATCATCAGTAGCGAAAAAACAATTTGATTGTGCCATGTCCGTCCGTCCGTCTGTCCTTTAACACGATAACTTGAGTAAATTTTGAGATATCTTCACCACCCTTAGTAAAAATATGAAAGTGTTAAATAAGAATGTAGCTATGCCACTTTTAAAAGGACATATCTTGAAGTTGTTAGGTCGCTGTTTAAACACAAATATATTTTATGCTTAAACTCGTTTCTTTGCGGGAGGGGGTGAAAGCGGAAGGGCACCGAGTTTCTTGTGTTCGACAACTTGCTTTGTGCTGTTTTTCTTCTATTGTCGAATTCTGGTTTTTGTAAATTTGTTTAATTAAGGAATATTTAGCTAATTCAAATCTTCTATATCTATAAAATTTAGAGTCTTCTCGTATGGGCACTTATAACTTTTCAACCACAACATCATTGTTTATAAAACAAGTGTGATATCTTATCCGTCAACTATCTGGCAGGTTATTCAAGATGGCTACTTTTTATAGTTTTTAACAGGATGTTCAACATGGCGGCGCATAGGGCCGGCTATCTTCAGCGGGAATGAGAATCATATACAGAATGAGACCACGATAGTCAATTAAAAATCAGGTGATCGGTTCTGTTTGTAAATTTGACGTCTATGCAGACGTTATGACACTTGTCTTATCCACAATGCACAACATGGCATGCCATGAAGTTTTGTGAAGTTATTCTAGGCGTTCCTGGAAGTAATATAGGCATGTTTTTGTGACGAAACTTTTCCGCGAGCGGCGCCGCGGGTTTAGTCTATGTAGTATTCAATAAATAAATAAAAATTCCAGAAAATTTAAATGAAATGTGAAACAAAACTTTTTGTGTATAAACAGCGTCTAATGGGAAAATATAAAGCTTTTGTTTCCCCTATGAAATTTTAAACTTAAGCTAAATGAGGTAACTATATGGAAGTCTTTATTTATCTGTTTTCGTTTATAGCGTTACAAGGTAACTAATAAAAACAATATACTCCGTGAGGTTAATTTTTGTATTTAATTGTTGATACTTCGTAGCATTATAAATGGTTACTCTTGCTTGAATTATGTGGATTTGTACTCACTTTGGCGTTGGATATATAAATCGCGAGATTGCTGTACAGCCTGCATTGTGCCAAGTTCCCGAAATTTTTGTAGTGTTAATTCTCCTATTTGGTTTGGAAACTGTTCACTAGAGCCTTTATAAGGTTCATCATCAGGATACTCCTGAAAAACAAAGAAATATTTGGAACTAAAGAGAAATATAAATCAATCCCCAAACCAAAATGTTTTGGGTTCATTGCAGCAATATTACATAACTGGTTTCAAATTCGATTTCGACAACAATCTGATTCCATGACACCCTGATAGTCTGACTTATTTTCTTGAGCGTTTGGAGTAAATACATACAGGCAAAAATGCTCCACTTGCATATGTATTTGTATAATGTAGATTACAAAACAAGCAAGGTTCGCATTTGCACACACGTGTACTGATGAATATGTAGATATGAAATTTCTTTCTCTCTTAGAGCTATCTAAAAGGCTCATTTTTCATAACCTTGACCATCATTGATCATTGATCATCTTCAGTTTTAAAACAACGTTTGTGTGCACCGTAATGGTTTATTTTATGAATTCCACCGGATGTGATCGAATGGGCTATCCAAAGACGTGTATTTATGTCAGGATTTAGAATACACAGACGGAAATCAAAGTTTTTTTATACTCAGCTGAGCAGAGCTCACATAGTTTATTAATATTGTTCGCATAACGGTAATCCGTAACGGCATAAACTAATCGAGATAGATATAGACTTCTATATATCAAAATAATCTGGGCGAAAAAAGAAATTCATTTAGCTATGTCCGTCCGTCCGTAAACACGATAACTTGAGTAAATTTTGAGGTATCCTGATGTAATTTGGTATGTGGGTTCCTGGGCACTTATCTCAGATCGCCAGTTAAAATAAACGAAATCGTACCATAACCACGCCCACTTTTTCGATATCGAAAATTTCAAAAAACCGGAAAAGTGCGATAATTCATTACCAAAGACGGTTAAAGCGATGAAACTTGGTAGGTGGGTTTACCTTATGAAGCAGAATAAAAAATTAGTAAAATTTTTGGAAAATGGGCGTGGCACCGCCCACTTTTAATAGAAGGTAATTCCAAAGTTTTGCAAGCTGTAATTTGGCAGTCGTTGAAGATATCATGATGAAATTTGGCAGGAACGTTACTCCTATTACTATATGTGTGCTAAATAAAAATTAACAAAATGGGAATACGAACACGCCCACTTTTAAAAAAAAATTTTTTTTAAGTGAAATTTTAACAAAAAATTGAATATCATTACAGGATATAAGTAAATTATGTCAATATTCAACTCCAGTAATTATATAGTGCAACAAAATACAAAAATGAAAGAAAATTTGAAAATGGGCGTGGCTCCACCCTTTTTCATTTAATTTGTCTAGAATACTTTTAATGCCATAAGTCGAACAAAAATTTACCAATCCCTGTGAAATTTGGTAGGAGCATAGATTCTATGACGATTCCGTGAAAATGGGCAAAATCGGTTGAAGCAACGGCCAGTTTTTATACACAGTCCACCGTCTGTCCTTCCGCTCGGCCTTTAACACGATAACTTGTGCAAAAAACGATATATCTTAACTAAACTTAGTTCACGTACTTATCTGAACTCACCTTATCTTGGTATAAAAAATGGCCGGCATCCGACTATGACCAGGTCACTTTTTCGATATCGAAAATTACGAAAAATTAAAAAAATGCCATAATTCTATACCAAATATGAAAAAAGGTATGAAACATGGTAATTGGGTTGGTTTATTGACGCAAAACATAACTTTGGAAAAAACTTTGTAAAATGGTTGTCACACCTACCATATTAAGTAGAAGAAAATGAAAAAGTTCTGCAGGGTGAAATCAAAAGCCCTTGGAATCTTGGCGGGAAAAATACCGTGGTATTACATATATAAATAAATTAGCGGTACCCGACAGTTGATGTTCTGGGTAGCCCTGGTCCACATATAGGTCGATATCTCGAAAACGCCTTCACATATACAACTAGGGGCGCTCCCTTTTAAAACCCTCACTAGTACCTTTAATTTGATACCCATTTCGTACAAACACGCTATAGAGTCACCCCTGGTCCATCTTTATGGCGATATCTCGAAAAGGCGTCCACCTATAGAACTAAGGCCCACTCCCTTTTAAAACACTCATTACCACCTTTCATTTGATACACATATCGTACAAATGCATTCTAGAGTCACCCCTGGCCCACCTTTATTGGGATATCTCGAAAAGGCGTTCACCTATAGAACTAAGGCCCAATTCCTTTTAAAATACTTATTAACACCTTTCATTTGATACCCATATCGTACAAACACATTCTAGAGTCACTCCTAGTCCACCTTTATGGCGACATCTCGAAAAGGCGTCCACCTATAGAACTAAGGAAAACTCCCTTTTAAAATACTCATTAACACCTTTCAATTGATACCCATATCGTACAAACACATTCTAGAGTCACCCCTGGTCCACCTTTATTGAGATATCTCGAAAAGGCGTTCACCTATAGAACTAAGGCCCACTTCCTTTTAAAATACTTATTAACACCTTTCATTTGATACCCATATCGTACAAACACATGTTACGGTACGGCAACCTTAAAAACAAACTCCGTACACTGGTGAGCAATTTGCGTAGTTAGAGTTAGTTGCGTGCTCGGAACAAACGAAGACACATCACTTTACCATTCCGTCATATTAAATTGAACCAACATTTACTTTCCTAATACTAATTAACTTTTCTACATTAAATGAATTAAATACTTTTATATCAACTATGTTTTGCCTTTTATTCATCTAATACGCGTTTCACACATTCTAGAGTCACTCCTAGTCCACCTTTATGGCGATATCGCGAAAAGGCATCCACCTATAGAACTAAGGCCAACTCCCTTTTAAAATACTCATTAACACCTTTCATTTGATACCCATATCGTACAAACACATTCTAGAGTCACTCCTAGTCCACCTTTATGGCGATATCTCGAAAAGGCGTCCACCTATAAAACTAAGGCCAACTCCCTTTTAAAATACTCATTAAAACCTTTTATTTGATACCCGTATCGTACAAATACATTCTAGAGTCACCCCTGGTCCACCTTTATGGCGACATCCCAAAATGGCGTCCACCTATAGAACTATGGCCCACTCCATTTTAAAATACTTTTTAATACCTTCTATTTGATACCCATGTCATACAAACACATTACAGGGTTACCGTGGGTTCATTTTCCTACATGGTGATTTTCCCTTATTTTGTCTCCAAAGCTCACAGCTGAGAGGAGTATGTAATGTTCGGTTACACCCGAACTTAGCCTTCCTTACTTGTTTCGTTCAAAAGTTATCCGCGTAAATAATATTTCTCTTAGGGAAGCATTCCAAGCAGCAATATGCTTTGCGCAGAAATACCACGGATTGCGTAGCTGGTCATGAATTCTGTTATTTGTGGTAACTGGTGTTGGACCAGCCGTTCGTCTGCGACGGTATGGTATTTAGGCCAGTGGCCTAATTTATTTCCTACCGGGTAGCCGCTCTCGACTTAAATATTTTTTTCTTTTGTCAGCAAGCACCGTTTTACTTTCAATCGACCTCTTGATCCTGCATTTTCTTTCGTTAAGAGAGAAAATTCGGGGTGGCGATTTGGATGTTGCCGTCGTCACTGATTTAGTTTGCATGCTAAGAAGTCACCAACTGTTCCTGCGTTCGATTTTGGGTACTTCTATCCAAAAATAAAACGAAAGTTCTTATATTCCTGTGATATTTACACCTAAATATATACTGTAACGAATGTTAGCAGCACTGAGCGATGCTATCGTCTCTAAGCCGATGCTAACCAGTGACGTGAATGCACATCAATAATTCATCATTATGTATCTACATAAACGAATAAATAATTGCGTCTACACATATGTACGTATACGAACATCTGAGCGGCAATGCACAAATACATGCATATATCTTATCTGAGTTGTCACAAGAGAGAGCAATAATTTGTGCACGTAGTTGTGGCTGGCGATTTTGTAGCCGAAACAACTAGTAACTTCTGGAAATCGAAGAGCCTAGAAGTATGCAGCGTAAACTATAAAAGCAGTGCAAGCGAGTAAGAAGTAATTCAGTTTGATTTGAGTTGATCAGCAGTTACGACTAAGAAGATATCTAGCGAGCAATACCAGTATTATTTTGATTAGTGGAGTTTCATTTGAGCTATCAGTTGGTTATTAAGCTATTCGTTGCACAGTTTGAGTGTTATTGTGAAGCATTTTAATAAAGGCCATTTTTTCATTATTCAATATTGGAGTTATTTATTCAACAGTTTAGCGATACGAACCTAGCAAAAGGGGCAAATAAGAGGATTTGCAAGTAAATTCGTTACAATTGGTGTCAGAAGAGGAATTGTTGAATAAATTCCAAAGGACAACAAGGACATGGCAAAGTTCGGTGAATTGAAGATCCAGCACCTAAAGAAGGAGTTGGAGACCCGTGGATTGAATACAAGCGGCGTTAAACTTGAACTTCAGGCACGGCTACGAGAGGCAATGGAAGCAGAAGGAATTGATGTGGAAGAGTATGTCTTTCACCTTGATGGGGAGGAGACAACAAAAATTGAAGAGAAAAACGAAACATCGCAGACGGTTACCAGCACAGATTTGAACATGATTTTGGCTGCAATATCTGCTCAAACATCGACAGTGGCTTCTCAACTGGAATCGCAAAAGACAGATATAACATCTCAACTGGCATCTCAACTAGAAGAACAGAAGACATATATGGCATCCCAACTGGAATCGCAGGAGACACGCATAACATCAAAAATGGAAGAACAAGAGGAGCGCTTATCATTACAGGTGGCACAAATGTCTTCACAGTTAGAAGCACAGGAAGCAAGGGTAACATCAAAGCTGGAAGCGCAGGATGCAAAAATCGCTCAATTTCAGGCAGAAGTCGATGATTTGAAGGGTCGTATGGAGCAGTTACAATTAAATCGTCCAGCAGTTTCAGCGAGTAATCCGAAGGTAAAATCCCCATCGTTTGATGGTTCTGTTCCATTCCAGGTATTTAAGCTCCAATTTGAGAAGACGTCGACAGCGAACAACTGGAATGATGAAGATAAAGTTGCTGCACTGTTCGTGGCATTGAAAGGGCCTGCAGCGGAAATCTTACAGACGATTCCAGAGTACGAACGGAACAGTTATGAAACATTGATGGCTGCTGTAGAACGACGTTATGGAAGCGAGCATAGGAAACAGATATTCCAAATTGAGTTGCAAAACCGTCACCAAAGAGCGGATGAGACTTTGCAGGAGTTTGCCTCGGATGTTGAAAGGTTGGCTCATCTCGCAAATGCGGACGCACCTGTGGAATACACCGAGAGGGTAAAAATCCAGAGTTTTATAAACGGCATACGGGACGTAGAAACGAAACGAGCGACATATGCAAACCCAAAACCCACATTCGCAGAAACGGTATCGCATGCTCTGATTCAGGAAACAGCGTCGCTTTTGTGTAAGCCAGTCTTCAAAGCACGCCGTGTGGAAGTAGAAAGGCCAGAGTGGGTAGACACAATTTTGAAAGCACTAAAGGGATCTCAACAGAAGAATGCCGCAGTTATTAAATGTGTCAAGTGCGGCAACCCAGGTCACATTGCACGTCATTGCGATCTTGGTCCTAATAGTTCCAACAATGTGGGTGGGCGTAAACGCAAAGCTGGAGGAGATGAGCAAGAGCGTGTCGAATGTAAAGAACGAAAACTTGCCCCGGCTATTGAATGCCCTGTGATATCTGTGTTGCAAATTGGTAGAAAATCGAGCAGTCTTACCGTCAGAGGCAATGTCGATGGCAAGGAGCGTGTACTGACTGTAGATACGGGCGCATCTCATTCCTTGATTCGATCTGAATTAGTCAACAGGAGAGTTAAACCGTTACCTGGAGCAAGGTTGCGTACGGTCACAGGCGAGTATAACCAAGTCCAGGGAGAAGTGATATGTGAAGTACTGATTGGGAAGGTCATGGTTTTACACAAATTCGTTGTGGCGGAGATCGTTGATGAAGTCATATTGGGAGTGGACTTCTTGGTTGACCATGACATCAAGATCGATATGCGGAGAAAAATTATGCGCTATAAGAACCAGGACATACCACTTAACTGTAGTTTGGAAAAAGGGTTCAGCAGTAATCGGGTACTGGTGGAAAAGACTCGACAAAGACCACGAAAGTCGAAGGCAAAGGTTGATAGATCGAATGGGCCAAATAAATCAAAATCAAAAGTACCTGCGAGAGAAACACTGGCATTGACAAAACCTAAAAGACGCAGGAAAATGAAGCGACGAATTTTCGAGAAGGAATGCGAGGGTAGTTTCAATCCAGAGCGCACTACTGTGGGGAAACGTGGGAACGATACTGATTATGTAAAGCAAATCCGTCCAGCGCAAGCTCCACGAAGTAGTTCATCGGCCAAACAACAGAGTGTAAAGGAACGAACCAGGGTATTGAGTGGTACGATGAAACACAGGTACCATGAGAACAATAATTCGAAAAGTTTCTTGGCGGGAGATTTGGTACTGTTATACAACCCTCACCGGCGGAAAGTTGTTCCATCCAAATTTCCGTGCAGTTGGGAAGGCCCGTACAAGATTGTGAAGAAGCTCAGTGATACCATCTACCGCATACAAAGCATTGAGAAACCACGGAATAGAAAGGTGGCTCATTTGGAGATGCTAGCGGCGTTTAGATCGAGAGATTTGTCTGATCGGGACGATCAGACTTAGGTGGAGGGCAGTGTAACGAATGTTAGCAGCACTGAGCGATGCTATCGTCTCTAAGCCGATGCTAACCAGTGACGTGAATGCACATCAATAATTCATCATTATGTATCTACATAAACGAATAAATAATTGCGTCTACACATATGTACGTATACGAACATCTGAGCGGCAATGCACAAATACATGCATATATCTTATCTGAGTTGTCACAAGAGAGAGCAATAATTTGTGCACGTAGTTGTGGCTGGCGATTTTGTAGCCGAAACAACTAGTAACTTCTGGAAATCGAAGAGCCTAGAAGTATGCAGCGTAAACTATAAAAGCAGTGCAAGCGAGTAAGAAGTAATTCAGTTTGATTTGAGTTGTCAAGCAGTTTGATTAAGACGATATCTAGCGAGCAATAGCAGTATTATTTTGAATAGTAGAGTTTCATTGAGCTATCAATCAGTGTGGTTATTAAGCAAGCTATTCGTTGCACAGTTTGTTATTGTGAAGTACTTTAATAAAGGCCATTTTGCATTATTACAAATTGGAGTTATTTATTCAACAGTTTAGTGATTCGAACTTAGCAGAGGATTGCAAATAAGAGGATTTGCAGCAAATTCGTTACAATACGAAATAAAAAGCGATTTATTATTTGTTATTATCCATAATTCTATGTATTAATACTTATTATCGTATTTTTAGTGCTTTCAGCTAAACACAATTGGTTTCATTCAGGCCAATTATGTTGATGGTATTTCGTAGGCATTCTACGAACTAACGAAAAAAACAAAAAAAAATAAAGCTTTGATATCAAACTTCGGCCAATAGGTGCCGGCAAACATACAACAAATACTAAAAGAATACAACATATCTACATATTCACCTTCCCCCATATCCAACAAAAAATTTAAATACGGGTGATTTTTCTGTTTATCAGGCAAAATTCAATAAAATAAATAAACAAAATCTGTATACATATAATATTGTGACGAATATTAGCAACCCTAAGGGATACTATCATCGCTAAGCCAATACTAAGCAGTGACTTGTATGCACATCAATAAATCAATCATTATGTCTATACATATGTCCATACAAGCAGCGGAGAGCAACGCACAAACACATGCATATATCTGAGATCCTCCCAAAAGTAGGCAATAATTTGTGCAAGTGTCACTCACATATACACCGCATTTGAGAAGCTATAAACGTAGTTATAGCTGGTAATTTTATAGCTGATAACTAACTAGTAAATTCTAGAAATAGAAAAGCCTAGAAATATGCAACGAGGAAACCAAAGAGTATAAAAGCAGCAACAGTTGAGGAACGACCAATCAGTTTGACTTAAGCAAGCTATCAGTTGCGAAGTATAAGTGTTATTTTCAAGTAGTCTAATAAAGACCATTTTTGCATTATTCAATATTCGAGTTATTTATTCAAGAGTTTAGTGATTCGAACGTTAGCAGAAGATTTGGAATCAGCGGAATTTCAGAAAATTCGTTACAATTGGTGTCAGA
The DNA here is from genome assembly GCF_040869045.1 of Eurosta solidaginis. Lineage (NCBI taxonomy): Eukaryota > Metazoa > Arthropoda > Insecta > Diptera > Tephritidae > Eurosta > Eurosta solidaginis. The sequence goes on from NC_090320.1 coordinate 181,259,666, forward strand.
AGAGGAATTGTTGAATAAATTCTGGAGATTTGGAATACAACTAGGACATGGCAAAGTTAAGTGATTAACGGATCCAGCAACTGAAAAAGGAGTTGGAGAACCGTGGATTGAATACAACCGGCAATAAGATCGAACTTCAAGAAAGGCTACGAGAGGTATTGGAGTTAGAAGGAATTAATGTGGACGAGTATGTCTTTTATCCTCATGTGGAAGAATCAACAACAAAAATTTAAGAGAAAAACGAAACATCGCAGACAGTTACCAGTACAGACTTGAACATGATATTGGCTGAAATATCTGCACAAACATCGACAATGTCATCTCAACTGGCACAACAGAAGACATATATGGCATCACAATTGGAAATACAGGAGATGGAATCACAGGAGACACATATTGCAGAAATGTCGTCAGAAATAACATCGACGATTGAAGCACAAGAAACGCGTATTTCAGAAATGTCGACACATATTACATCCAAGATGGAAACTCAACTGGAAGAACAGAAGACATATATGACATCTCAGTTGGCTGAACAGTTGAAAGCACAAGAGGCTCGCATATCCTCGGAGCTGAAGGCGCAGGAGATAAGGGTATAATCGAAGCTGGAGGCACAAGATACAAAAATTTTACAACTTGAGGACAAAATTGGTGCGAGATTGAAACATTGAGAGGTCGCATACAGGAGCTGCAATAAATCGCCCAACTGTTTCAGCAAGCTATCGGAAGGTGAAAACTCCATCTTTTGACGGCACTGTTCCTTTCCAGGTATTTAAGCTGCAATTTGAGAAGACGTCAGCAGTGAACAACTGGAATGCGGAAGATAAAGTTGCTGCACTATTCGCGGCATTGAAAGGGCCTGCAGCTTACAGACTATTCAAGAGTAGAAACGGAAGAGTTATGAAGCATTGATGGCCGCTGTCGGGCGACGTTACGGAAGCGAACATAGGAAACAGATATATCAAATAGAATTGCAAAACCGTTCCCAAAAAGCTGATGAGACTTTTCAAGAGTTTGCTGAAAGTTTGGCTCATTTGGCAAATGCTGACGCAGCCGTGGAGTACACCGGGAGGGTAAAAATCCAGAGTTTTATAAATGGCATACGGGACATAGAAACGAAGCGAGCGACATATGCACACCCAAAACCCACATTTGCTGAAACGGTATCGCATGCACTGACTCAGGAAACAGCGTCGCTTCTGTGTAAGCGAGGTTTTAAAGCATGCCGTGTGGAGGTAGAAAGGCCAGACTGGGTGAACACAATATAGGAGGCGCTGAAAAAATCACAACAGAAAAATGACGGAGTTATAAAGTGTTTCAAGTACGGTAACTCAGGTCACATTGCTCGTCATTGCAGCACCGGTCCCGGTAGTTCCAACGTAAAGCTGGAGGAGATAAGCAAGAGCAAGTCAGATGTAGAGATCGAGAGCTAGCCCCAGCTATCGAATGTCCTTTGATATCTGTGTCGGAAATTGGAAGGAAATCAAGCAGTCTTACCTTCAGAGAAAATGTGGATGGCAAGGAGCGTTTGCTGAATGTAGATGCGGGCGCATCTCATTCATTAGGTTAGGTTAGGTTGAACTGGCGGGTCCATGAGGACCTCACATAGACTGATTGAGTCCGTAGTGTTACCCGAAGTTTTTTTAACAACCAAACTGAAAAACCCTATCAAAAACCAGGACCTACGTTATAAAATAACTCCGTCCTCTTGGCAAATACTAGAAGCTTCCTAGGACTTAAGCCACTTGCTGCTTCTAGATCTGACACCCGTATCACTCCTAATAGCTGGAGTCTTAGCCTGGCAGGTGCAGGGCACGAGCACAGAACGTGCTCGATCGTTTCCTCCTCCAACCCGCACTTCCTACTTCTGCTATCACTGACAAAGCCTAATTTAAAGGCATGTGACGCCAGAAGGCAGTGTCCAGTCAGAATACCCGTCATGAGTCTACAGTCCTCTCTTTTTAATGATAGAAGCAACTGACTAACACAGTTGTAAAACCTACACATAATCTTCGACACTTTACACCCCCGCGCTTGAGCCCACGCCTTTCCCGCTTGGTCGATCATGTGCACCTCTCGCCTTCGCTTAATCTCGCCCAATCTAATTGGGACGTCTACGGAGCAAGCTTCAAGGGATGCGCCCTTTTTAGCTAGTTCGTCCGCTTTTTTATTCCCATCAATTCCCATATGCCCTGGGACCCAATATAGATGTATGCTTCTCCCTGTCCCGATTCTCTCCAGAGACTTCTTACACTCTAACACGCATTTGCGCGAGATTATTGCCTTAATTGATGCTTGACTGTCAATATAAAAGTTAACACGGTTGCAGCTTAAGCTATTCTCTTCCAGGGTTTCTACTGCTTTGGTTACGGCTAATATTTTCGCTTGGAAACGCTACAGTAATCCGGCACCCTGTAGGATGTGCTTATTTCCGGATCAGCGCAGCATACCGCAGACCCTACTCTTTCCACTACCTTGGAACCATCGGTGTACACATGTATCGCCTCGTCCGCCATTAACGCACCCTTGCGCCAACCGTCCACCTCTATTGTGGCCTTAAGATCTCCCTCGAAGCGCAGATAGGGAATCAGGTAGTCTGTTCGTCGGGGTTGTTTTCAGGAACCCGACATTAGATGCCCAGGTATGAATATCCCGAAGCGCCCGATACATCAAAGAACTAATCGTTGGAAGGCACTTTCCACTTATGACAATTGCAACGTCATCTGCGTAAGCCGAAAGTTTTACAGGTCCCTCATCGAATTGGCTGAGTAGTTGGTTGATAACCAGTGTCCACAGCAAAGGTGATAGCAGCCCTCCCTGCGATGTGCCCCTGTCCACTGATTTCGTGGCCTCGTACAATCCCCATTGTGATGTAATCTTTCTGCAATTTAACATGCAGCCGATCCATCTGATTAAGGCAGGATATACTTTAGTGTAATTAAGACTATCCATAATCGCCCATTTTGCAACATTACTGAAAGCCCCGGCAATGACCAAGAAGACTCCTAGAGCATACTCCTTATATTCCAAGGATTTCTCTATGCTTATTACCACCCTATGCAATGCGGTGTCTACCGACTTGCCTTTGGTGTACGCATGCTGTGTTGTGGAGAGCAGCTTTTCATCCACGTTGGACTTTATGTACACATCTATCAGCCTCTCAAAGGTTTTGAGCAGAAATGATGTTAAGCTAATGGGTCTTGGGATACACGTGACCGATCTTAGCCACCTTTGGTAGAAAAGCTACACGAGCAGTTCTCCAACAGTGCGGTACATGATTCAGTGTTATGCACCCATCGAATATTATTTTAAGCCATTCCACGACCGCCCTACTTGAGACTTGTAGCATGGCCGGGAATATACCCTCTGGGGGATATACCCCCTTAGAAAACGTCTTCACTGCCCACTCGATCTTGGTATCGGTCACCAAGCCCGGCACTACTAGCTCCGTGGTCGAAGTGTGAGTGATGTCTGCTGGCTCTTCTAAACCGTCTCCCGATGGGAAATGTGTATCGAGAAGCACCTCAAGGGATTTCTCACTATTACGTGACCATTCCCCGTTCTCTTTCTTCATTAGTCCCTGGACTATGTTTCCCTTCGCTAGGACTTTTTTCAACCATGCTGTTTCGCGGGAGCACTCTATGTCCGTACAGAAACTTTTCCTTGAGTTTCTCTTCGCCCAGGTAATTTCACGCTTGTAGATCCTCAGTAGATCCCTGTACTCGTCCCTAAATGCTTCGCTTTCCTTAGTCTTTGCGAGCTTAAACATTTTGTTTTACCTGTCTTCTTAGAAGAATCAGCTCATTGCTCCACCATGGCGGCTTTGCTTTTCCTCTGAATCTTCTTAGATGGCAAGCTTTGTTATACGCAGTCATAAGCGTCCTTGTTAGGAATTCATTCGACTCCTCCAGTTCCTCTAGATCAGCAACCTCTTTGGGTTGTCCCAGTTTTGTTTCTACATGTTTCTGGAATTTAGTCCAGTTCGTTGACCTAGGGTTTCTAAAGGTTCCTCCCTTCTCTACCCTCTTAAGAGGGATGCTGAAGCTGATATACGCATGGTCGGAGAAGGATGGTCTATCAAGAACCATCCAATCATACCTTGATATATAACGCTCGGAGCTCAATGTAATATCCAGAACATTGCTGGATGTTGGACTAATGTATGTAGGGACATTTCCCCTGTTGGCTATCTGCAAATTGGTTTGCAGGATGTAACAAAATAGAGATTCGCCTCTCTCGTTCGTATCTGCTCCTCCCCACGCATTGTGGTGCGCATTTGCATCTGCGCCTATGACCAACCGCCCTTCCTCCTGTACTAGCCTTTTGCATTCCATCGGTGGAACCTCCGCAGCATGGGCCATGTAGCAGGACGCCAAGATAAATTCCTGCTTATTCTTTTGATCAACGCCCACCGCTACGAATTCCTCAGTGGTGTAATTAGGCAGCATATATGAATGCAGCTGTTTCCTTACCATTACTACAGCTCGAACCCGTCCTTCCGTTTGCGCGTAGTAAACGCCAAACTGCGCGCGCTAAGTCCAGAAACCTTTCCTCTCGATGAGAGCCACGGCTCCTGGATTAGCGCCACGTCAAACGAACCCTCCTCGAAAGTTAGTTGGAGTTCGCTCGACGCCACTTTACCGTGTTGGAGGTTTATCTGTAGGAATCGCAGCACCATTGGGCTGTGTGTTCCCCTCAAGCACCTTCGCCTTGACATCGTCGTCCTCCCCTTGCCTTTTTGGTTTAGAGTATTCGAGGCCCCCTTCAGCCTCTCGTGCTGTTGTACCGGGTGTTCCTCTGTGCGAGTCACAGCACCATTTAGCGGTTGGTCCTCTTCTAGCACGTTCGTGGTGACGTCGGGGACCTCCACCTGTCTTTTTTCCCTTAGGCTTTTGAGGTCCTTTTCGACTTCGCCCACCTCTAGCGTGTTAGGGTTTTTATCTTCGGGACTTCTTTTCCTGAGTCGCATGTAAATTTTGCACGTGCCAAAGGAAATTTTGCCAAGCTGCGTGTACAAAATATCCTCCGCCTGCTTGTTTATTTGGAAGATGTAGAACTGACCATCCTCGGTAGGCCGAGATACAGCAAGTACCTTCCAATCCTGTGTCGGTATGTTCGGATTCTGATTCTGCAGAAGTCGCAGTGTATCCTCCGACTTCATCACGCATGGTATCCATACCTTAACTTTTGGTACCGTGGGAATTTGCGCTTTATTCACCACCTCAAACCGCGCGTTCGTGCCTTGCCTTTGGAGGTTTGGAACCACTTCCTCCAGCCACCGCAAGCTCACGATGTTGTCGCACGCTATCATCTTCACACCATTATACCATCCCCCCGAATCAAAGGTTGGAAGGGGCCTACTTGGTTGTTCCCGCATCATCTTAAGCATTAAGCTAATAAGCTCCCTTTCCACAGATCTCCACCTTTCAGTATTCATTTGTCCGAAAGGACTGCTACGATCAACCAGCGCCACAGTCAGTGACTGCTTTGCTACATCACTAATCTTCTCGGGAAAAGCAGGAGTCTTAGTGTTATCTGCCTTTGGCACCTCCGAGAAAGCCGGAGTCTTAGCGTTAACTCTCTTTAGCGCCTCCGAGAAAGCCGGAGTCTTAGCGTTATCTCCCTTTGGCTTATCTCCTACTTCCGTAGTTGGAACTTCCCTCTGGCTCGCAGCTTTCGAGGTAGTTGCTACTTCGGTATTGGAGCCCATCTGTCTTACAGCTTTGGGCCTACTTGTCTTGTCTATGCGACTGCCCTGCCTCGCGGATCTAGGACTGGGTCCTTTCTGCCTCTTGAAATCAGGCTTGTCGCCTTCCGCCGAACGTTGCCTCTTCATTCTGACATTCGACGCTTCTTCCTCCTCGTACCGGTTGCAGAACCGAGGGTTTCTCGCAGCAAACTTTTTGAACAGCCTTCGACCTACTTCTACCGCTTCATGGGCCCATTCCATGCGCTCGATCTCCACTTCTGTCAGGTCGACCACTGCTCCCAAGCGTTGTACAATTCTTATTGCTGCACGGTACTGCGAGAGAGCTCTTTTACTTCCTCTGCTCCGTACCCTTCTCCACTCTTCTACTCCATTTTCGTTTGTGTGCTTCTCCGACACGGAGTTCATTGAATCAGCACTACTCTCGCTCTCCGAGTCCAACGCATCGCTAAATTCGTATTTGTCGTCCTTGGATTGCGACTCAGTCCTCCTCTTTAGATCGTCCTTATTACAATCAGGTAATGAGTCGTTCATCTTGGTCGTACGACCACCTGCCCGACAAGACGGGCTCAGCGGTTCAGTATTATATACGGGGAAAGAACCGTACGCCACAGCAGCGCCCCTTACTATGGTAAGGCCATAAATACTTCCCGAGGTGGCCCGGTATCGGGAAGGCTCCGTTCGAATACAGCCGAATTTATCCCCTGGCTGCAAATCGTCCAATAGGCACGGTCCGCATAACACCCTGGATTAGGGGTTGGCAGTTCTTGGTCACCGACATCCCGCCGCCCTCCTATGAGGCGAAATGGCGTAGATGTCAGTCCTAAACAGCTCCACCTCATGGTCAGGCGCTATGGAGTTCGGCTAAGCCCTCACACCAACGACAAAGTGCCTACCCTAGTGAGGGCCAATCAAAGTTAATATACCATGTGTGCAAAGCACGATGAGTATAAAAAGTTAACTCGTATCCTTTAATGTAAAATCCATCAAAATCAGAAAAAACCGTAACATTTTTCTGTCTGGTAGCGAGAGTTTTATGAAATTGTCATTTTCCCCGCAAAATTCAAGTGGTTAACGTCACATTAAGTGGAACTACTTCCATTTTTTGCATCATGGCCGAAACCGGTTTGTCTCTGAACCAAATTTAACAGTATGTACAAACACAAACCAAATTGGCAAGTAATACCATTTGTGCAATTTACTACGCAATTTATGATATAATAAATTGTAGTAATAAATTGCCAATTTAAAAAAAATTGCGTAATGTATTGCTCAAACTTCAAATGTAACCTTGTAAGTTGTGTTTATGGAGTAGATTTAAACGTCAGTTTCGCATGGCTCAACTATATGGTTGGCTCATCTCATAAGCTGCTTTAATTTTTTGGAGTAGGGATTGTCAAAAGAAGATGGTAGACTCAAAATGAAACCAAAACATATAACACATTTTCTTACAACACACAAAAATTTCAAAGTTTTATGTATTCATTCCATTCGCCTAATACCAACACGCACATTTTGACAGTCTGAACAAAGGTATGTTGGTGCTGTAGAGATGATCCAACCAGCTATGAAATTATTATTGTGTAAGCTAAATTGAGTTGTATTAACACTACTCAGTTTAAATCGAAACTGCCTCAATTTATTTTTCTGTTTGTACATAGTATAAGAAGGGATGATGGAAAATCGTTCCAATATATGTACATCATTTATCCACCCTGTCGGAAAATCAACAAAATAAAATAAGAAAAATATTGACATTCAGTTACAAATTCCAGTAGTGCTCGAGGATCTTAGTTCTATTGAAACTAATATTTATTCAAAATATTAATCAAATCTTTAGTAAATCAGTAACAAATAATAAATACAATGAACTAACTAAAATAGGCAAGAAAATGAACAACGACTAGAAACTTCAAATAAAGGAAAAACAGATTCCAAGACAGCTTTCTATTCAACCAACTAGACCATAGTCGGTGAAATTGAAAAACTGATAACATAGCTAATTAAAAAATTTAAGATCATTGAGGATGAAATATGGGTTAAACTTATTGGTAATATCTGTAAGCAAGATATTACTAGTAGACTTTCTTTTTCTTCCTTTTTTAATAACGGTGGTGATGATGAAGATCTCCCCGTATAATATACAAAGTCTAAGGTCTAATTAAAGTGATACTTAACTCCTAAACAAATAATTGACAGGATGTACTTGGAAGAGAAAATCTTAGCAAATTTAAAGGAAACATTTCAATTCAATGTAAGGTCTATAAAATTATAAAAACTGCTGAACACTTTATTTTTCACTGCACTAAGTTTGATGCTGTAAGAATTAATTATACCATTTTCAATCGCCTCCCAAGGCAGTCGGTTCTATGTACCGGAGCGACTCGGGATTTTTCCCGACCAAGGACTGTCATTTCAGTGTAACCCCATTTAATTTGTTGCGTCCATCCCACAAATTGTCATCCTCCCAGCATCTCCTTGCAGCGGGACTGCTCCATATTCTCTTGCTCCGGGAAGGTATCGAATCCAATCCGGGTCCGTCTCCTGACCCCGGTCCTGAGAAATGGATTTGCTGCATCTGCCGGAAAAGAATCTTTTTAGGATGCTCATACTCTGTTCAGTGTGTCTCGTGTAAGGGATGGTTGCATCGGACAGGTTGTTCTGGGCTTGATCCCAAAACCCGACGTCCACGTAACTTTTATAAATCTTTTGTGGCTCCTTGCTGTTCACGTCCAAGGGCGTCCCATAGTCTACGCCTTAGCGCCCCCCACTACCTTCCAGCAGCCCAGCTGCTCAGCAAGCCACAACTAGTACCTGCTGCTGCTCGCGCCCCGCGGCGCCAACAACTCAAACAGCTGCTACCAGTCATAACTACTATCTCCGTAGTAGAGTCGGTAGCAATGCTGAGAATCAGCCCTTGCCCCCGTCTTCTCCCCCGTCTTTTCCGGCAGCAATCGTGTAGGTCAGGGAAACAGACTCTTAGTCCTTAACCCCGTTTGCACCGTTTGTCAGCACAGAATATATATGTTTGCGACATCCGCCCAATGCAGCTCCTGCCTTAGGCGGTGCCACTTTCCTAGATGTTCTTGTCTCTGCGACTGCAACCCCCCGACGGGTTTCGTTGTGCCATGTTTCCAGGTCGCAAACCCCAATCTACTGGGTACCCCAATGCTTGCCCAAGGACGCCCAGTCCCAGGGCCACAACAGCAGTTGCGTCCTGGCCTTCCTCAACCCAGGCGTAGTCGCCCGTCACTTACTCCCAAAGTGGCGACGTCTCGGAGATAGTCGATTTCATGAAGCGGCACAACATCCGCATTGCTGCGATTCAAGAGCCTAAACTCACAGCAAGATCTGCACTGCAAACCTGTTCTGGGTATAATGTCCACAGAAAAGATCGCATGAGCGGAAATGGAGGCGGCCTCGCGTTTATCATACACCACTCTGTGCAATATCATATATTTGATCCTGGCATCGACCGCAGAGACAATGTCTTAGAACGTCAAGGCCTATCTGTCCGGTCAGGCGATGCAAACCTAGAAATCATCAACATCTACATCCCTCCTGCCACCTGTTGCCCCAGTGGATACCGCCCTAATATTAGCGCCTTACTCACTGGCAACAATCGCATTATCTTAAGCAACTTTAATGCCCATCACGATCTATGGCATTCAAACTTGCGGGCGGACAGTAGGGGTGAGATGTTGGCGGATCAAATAGAAGAAACGACGTTCTGCACAATAAACGGAGACGCCTCGACACGTATGATAAGAAGCTATCACAGTTCGCCGGATATCTCAATCGTGAGCGCAGAACTCGTAAACTGCGTCAACTGGCAGCCGATAGTAACATTGGCATCCGACCACCTGCCTATACTTATTTCGTTCGAGCGTACCGCCGACTTCATCGTTACAGAAAAACGCACTATCATAAACTTTAAAAAAGGAAAGTGGGACGAATACAAATCTTTTACAGACAACCTCTTTGCTGCCCTCCCTATCCCTACTGATGACCGCCAAGATCAATGAATCCGCCTGGGCACGTTTCATTCCCGCCGGGAGAATTTCCGAAATTCGGCCCCACTTCCCAGCGGAGGCCGCAAATTTAGCGAGAGTACGTGACCTTATAAGACAGCTCGACCCAGGCGACCCCCAAATAAGGGATATAAACCAACGCATCGGATTGCTTGTGGATGAACACAAGCGGCCAAAATGGGAGGAGCACCTAAGAGATTTTAACCTCTCTGCCGGCGTGGGTAAACTTTGGTCCACCGTAAAGTCCCTATCGAATCCGTCTAAGCACAATGACAAAGTTTCCATCGCCTTCGGCCAAAAAGTGCTGTCGGATTCGAAAAAATGCGCGAGCGCTTTCTGCCGTCAATATGTAATGCGTTCTATGGTCGACAAAGATAGACGGAGGGCCAACAGACACGCACATAAACATAAATTCAGCGCGTCACCAGTTACCATCACCGCCAGAGAGGTTGAAGATGCCATTGGTCACGCTAAACCATCCAAAGTAGTGGGCCCAGACGGCATAGCCATGCCGATGCTTGAAAGCCTAGGGAAAGAGGGTTTCAAATATTTAGCACATGTCTTCAACCTGTCTCTTTCCACCTTTGTCATACCCGAAAAATGGAAAATGGCCAAGATGGTCCCGCTACTAAAACCTGGGAAACCAGCTATCCTATCGCCAGTAGCAAAGATGCTTGAAGCCATTTTGCTCCCCTACTTCCAAGCAAATTTGCAGCTAGCCTGTCATCAGCATCCAGATAAATTGCGGTTTAAATCAAAACCCCCACCATAGAACAGTACTCGTAGCGCTAGACCTATCAAAAGCTTTTGATACGGTCAACCATGGCACGTTACTGCAAGACCTGGAAGGGTCTACCCTTCCCCCATGTCTTAAAAGGTGGACCGCAAATTATCTGGGTGGTCAGCAGGCATCGGTGCAATTTAGAAACGAAACATCAAAACCAAGAAGAATTAAACAAGGGGTGCTGGCGTCCTATCCCCACTTTTGTTTAATTTCTACATATCTAAGCTACCTTCACCACCAGAAGGAGTCACTATCGTTTCATACGCCGATAACTGCACAATAATGGCCACAGGCCCAGGCCCACAGATCGATGAGCTCTGCAACAGAATAAACGGCTACCTCCCTGATCTCTCCAGTTTTTTCGCCTCGCGAAACCTGGCATTATCACCGACTAAATCTTCCGCGACCTTATTTACAACATGGACGTCCTAAATGTCGACCATTTTGAACATCCACGTCGATGGAACTACGCTATCGACAAATTACCCACCGGAAGAAGCTACAGGCCTGCCAAAATACTGCTCTCAGAATCGCCACGGGCTGTCTTCTTATGTCCCCAGAACACCATCTACATAATGAGGCGAGAATACTCTCCCTCAGGGAGAGAAATGAGATGCTAACCAAACAGTTCCTGTTAAATACCCAGAAACCGGGGCATCCAAACAGACATCGGATTGATGATCCAACACCGCCTAGGGGCTTAAGGAGTCATCTCCGTAAGCATTTTGAGGAAATACGGCACCTGAGAACCCAGCCGTATGAAGCAAAAAAAAACACAAGCAGGTCCTTGGTGAACTCCATAAACAGGCGTCGGACCTTTATGCCGAGAATTTCCCGGTGAATCCAGTACTCAAAGAAAAGTACCCAAAACTTGTGGAAGAGGAACGCATACTCCCCAGGGAAACTCGTGTCACTCTTGCTCAACTTCGTTCTGGATACTGTAACAGGTTAAACTCTTACCTATCCAGATTCAACCCCGACATACAAAATGTATGCTCCGCTTGCAATGTGTCCCCACATGACACCAACCATATCTTTAATTGTAATGTGGAACCAACGCCTCTAACACCCCTTTCATTATTGTCCACCCCTGTTGAAACAGCAAGTTTTCTTTGGACTCCCGTTAGAGGATATTGATGACAATTTGTGATCGGTCGCGGCTGTTAGGTGGGGCGAAGAACTGCTACAACAACAACAACAACAATTTTCAATAAGTTTCAAACATTCTTCATAAATGATGTATATTGGAACGATTTTCTGTCATCCCTTGTCAAATTTGGTTTTGATGCAAACCGGTTTCGGCGTTGTGCCATCACCAGTGTCGATTTTCGTTCGAACGAAATCAAAATATATCTTTAAACTGAAGTTAAAAAGAAAAATAAATACGAACGAATATAATTTAAAAAAGGGTCAAATTAAAAAAAAAACAAGTAAGGACGGGACTGTCTTCGGCTGTACCGAAGACTTCATACCTTTCATGAATGGGGCTGAACAATAATCTTATCCCGTTCGCAATCTCCAAATAATTGGATGTATTAGATAAGAAATATATAGTGAACAGATGTACATACCTAAACGATTTTTAAAATAAATATAAAATAAAAAATGGAAAAAACCCCTTATCTGAACGATCGGTTGTATGGGATATATATTATATATAGCTCCGATCGAAATGATTTTTACCTGAAATCTTCTATGATATATTAGAATATATATCACCAAGTTTCACGTTTTTATATTGGAAACTAAGGGAGAAATGGCCAAAAATCTTCCTATCTGAACGATCGGTTGTATGGGATAGGTATATACTATATACATATAGCCCCGATCAAAGTGATTTTTCAGGAAATCTTCTATGATATATTAAAATAAATATCACCCAGTTTAACGTGAGGAAGAAATGGCCAAAAATCTTTCTATCTGAACGATAGGTTGTATGGGATAGGTATATATCTAATCTAATCTAATCTAATTCTAATCTAATATCTAATATATATTATAAATGGCAAAGTTTGGATGTGAAGATGTTTGGATGTTTGGATGTTTGGATGTTTGGATGTTTGTCCAGACGTTTGTCTTTGTGACTCAATAACGCAAGAACGGCTGGTCCGATTTGGATGAAATTTTGCACATATATAGCCAATAGTCTAGAAGGATCTACTAGCTATATATTTTTCAAAATGGGCGTGGTCTCCGCCCCCTAGGAACAGTTATAATTTAATTATTATATTTTTTCGTCTTTGCGACTGAATCACGCCAGAATGGCTACACGGATTTTGATGAAATTTGGGACACAGACAGTAGTCTACTAGCGAAATTTTTTTCGAACATGGAAAGAGGGGTGGGGGTTCCACGACCCCTTCGAGCAATAACTTTTTAATAATTTTTACTCATTATAACTTTACGTATACTGGCCTTCACCAATATCACAGACTCAAGGGGTCAAATAAGTCGAGGGCTTACAAAGTAAGCAGTGAAACACTCCGCCGCCCCCCTCCCCCCTTTATCTCCGTCTGGTGTAAAATCTATAAATTGTTATAACTCAATATAAATTTTCTCCTAAATCAATAGTTTTTGGTATCTGACACATACAGATCGAGATCTAGACAATTTTGGAGGAACGATCAGTAGTCCTCTCCTTCTACACCCGCCATCCGCCCTCCTTCAATTGTTTTTATTAGCACGCTTTTATTAGCTTTACCAGTATGTTTCTATGTAACTTTTCATTCGCTCCAATGCGACTGCTGCCTTATTAACATGGTTTTATAATTAGTTTCACCTTATTTGTAATCCCGTAAGGGTCATATCGAGGCCCTTCCGGGTTCATTTCCGGATGGTTTTCGGGATCGGTCCGGGATCCCGCCGGGGTAATTTCGGGACTTTTTCGGGACTATTTCGGGATCATTTTACGACCCTTCCGGGATCAGTTCTGTATAGTTTTCGGGATCCGTCCGGGATCCCGTCGGGGTTATTTTGGGACATTTTCGGGACTATTCCGGAATCATTTCGGGATTATTTCGCGATCATTTGGGGACCCTTCCGGCATCATTTCTGGATGGTTTTCGGCATCCGTCCGGGATCCCGTCGGGGTACTTTCGGGATCATTTGCGTACCTTCGAGAGATAAATTCTTGATGGTTGCCGGGATCATTACGGGACTTTTTCGGGGTTATTTTGGGTTCCTTTAGGCATCATTTCTGGATGGTCTTCGGGATTCGTCCGGCATCCCGTCGGGGTCATTTCAGGACTTTTTCGCGACTAATACGGGATCATTTGGGGACCCTTTCGGCATCATTTCTGGATGGTTTTCGGGATCCGTCCGGGATCTCGTCGGGGTAATTTGGGGACTTTTTCGGGATCATTTGGGGGCTCTTCCGGGGTAATTTGGGGGCTCTTCCGGCATCATTTCTGGATGGTTTTCGGGATCCGTTCGGGATCCCGTCGGGGTCATTTCGGGACTTTTTCGCTTCTAATACGGGATCATTTGGGGACCTTTTCGGCATCATTTCTGTATGGTTTTCGGGATCCGTTCGGGATCCCTACAGGGTCATTTTGGGACTTTTTCTCGACTAATACGGGTTCATTTGAGGTACCTTCCGGCATCATTTCTAGATGGTTTTCGGGATCCATCAGGGATTCCGTCGGGGTCATTTCGGGACTTTTTCTCGACTAATACGGGATCATTTGGGGACGCTTTCGGCATCATTTCTGGATGGTTTTCGGGATCCGTCCGGGATCCCGTCGTGCTCATTTCGGGACTATTTCGCGATCATTTGGGGTACCTTCCGGCATCATTTATAGATGGTTTTCGGGATCCGTCCGGGATACCGTCGTGGTAATTTCGGGACTTCTTCTCGACTAACACAGGATCAGTTAGGGTAGCTTCCGTCATCATTGCTAGATGGTTTCGGGATCCGTCCGGGATCCCGTCTTGGGCATTTCGCGACTTTTTCTCGACTTATACGGGATCATTTGGGGACCCTTTCGGCATCATATCTGGATGCTTTTCGGGATCCGTCCGGGAACCCGTCGGGTCATTTCGGGACTTTTTATCGACTAATGCGGGATCATTTGGGGACGCTTTCGGCATCATTTCTGGATGATTTTCGGGATCCGTCCGGGATCCCGTCTTGGTCATTTCGGGACTTTTTCTCGACTTATACGGGATCATTTGGGGACCCTTTCGGCATCATATCTGGATGCTTTTCGGGATCCGTCCGGGAACCCGTCAGGGTCATTTCGGGACTTTTTCTCGACTAATACGGGATCATTTGGGGACGCTTTCGGCATCATTTCTGGATGGTTTTCGGGATCCGTCCGGGATCCCGTCGGGGTCATTTCGGGAATATTTCGGGATCATTTGGGGTACCTTCCGGCTTCATTTGTAGATGGTTTTCGGAATCCGTCCGGGATCCCGTCAGGGTCATTTCGGTACTATTTCGGGATCATTTGAGATACCTTCCGGCACCATTTCTAGATGGTTTATGGGATCCGTTCGGGATCCCGTCAGGTTCATTACGGAACTATTTCGGGATCCTTTGGGGTACCTTCCGGCATCATTTCTATATGGTTTTGAGGATCCGTCCGGGATCCCGTCGGGGTCATTTCGGGAATTTTTCTCGACTAATACGGGACCATTTGGGGACGCTTTCGGCATCATTTCTGGATGGTTTTCGGGATCCGTCCGGGATACCGTCTTGGTCATTTCGGGACTTTTTCTCGACTTATACGGGATCATTTCGGGACCTTTTCGGCATCATTTCTGTATGGTTTTCGGGATCCCTTCAGGGTAATTTTGGGACTTTTTCTCGCCTATACGGGTTCATTTGAGGTACCTTCCGGCATCATTGCTAGATGGTTTTCGGGATCCGTCCAGGATCCAATCAGGGTCATTTCGGGACGATTTCGGGATCATTGGGGTACCTTCCGGCTTCATTTCTAGACGGTTTTCTGGATCCGTCCGGGATCCCGTCGGGGTAATTGCGGGACTTTTTCTCGACTAATACGGGATCATTTGGGGTAGCTTCCGGCATCATTGCTAGATGGTTTTCGGGATCCGTCCGGGATCCCGTCAGGGTCATTTCGGTACTATTTCGGGATCATTTGGGGTACCTACCGGCTTCATTTCTAGATGGTTTTCGGGATCCATCCGGGATCCCGGCAGGGTCATTTTGGGACTATTTCGGTATCATTTGGGGTACCTTCCGGCTTCATTTCTAGATGGTTTTCTGGATCCGTCCGGGATCCCGTCGTGGTAATTTCGGGACTTTTTCTCGACTAATACAGGATCATTTAAGGTAGCTTCCGTCATCATTGCTAGATGGTTTTCGGGATCCGTCCGGGATCCCGTCTTGGTCATTTCGGGACTTTTTCTCGACTTATACGGGATCATTTGGGGACCCTTTCGGCATCATATCTGGATGCTTCTCGGGATCCGTCCGGGAACCCGTCGGGGTCATTTCGGGACTTTTTCTCGACTAATACGGGATCATTTGGGGACGCTTTCGGCATAATTTCTGGATGGTTTTCGGGATCCGTCCCGGATCCCGTCGGGGTCATTTGGGGTACCTTCCGGCATCATTTCTAGATGGTTTTCGGGATCCGTCCGGGATCCCGTCGGGGTCATTTCGGAACTTTTTCTCGACTTATACGGGATCATTTGGGGTCCCTTCCGGCATAATTTCTGGATGGTTTTCGGTCATTTCGGGATCATTTCTGGATAGTTTTCGGAATCCGTCTGGGATCCCGTCGGGGTCATTTCAGGACTTTTTCGGGACTAATACGGGATCATTTTGGGACCCTTCCGGAATAATTTCTGTATGTTTTTCGCGATCCGTCGTGGATCCCCTAAGGACCCTTCCTGGATATTTTCTGGATGGTTTTTGAGAACCGTCCGGGAGCCCGTCAGGGTCATTTCGGAACTTTTTCGGGACTATTTCGGGATCATTTTGGTACCCTTCAGGCATCATTTCTTTGTGGTTCTCTGGATAAGTTTAGAATCGTGTCGTTGTCATTTCGGGGTTTTTGGGAATATTCCGGGAACTTTTGGAGACCCTTCCGTGGCATTTCTAGATGGTTTTCGGGATCTGTCCGCGATAGCGTCGGGGTCATTTCGTGGATTTTTCTGGATAATTTCGGGATCATTTGGGGATCCTATCAGGTTATCAGCTCATTTAGTTCTTTTTTTACTCAATTACAAAAATAAAATGTATTAGACAGAAACATCTTTTTAAACAGATAACTTGATAAGCAGGCTAACGTGAATATCCCATATATTTAATTTTCTCCTTGCGGACGGGGCCGCGGGTAAAGGCTAGTATATTATAAATGGGAAAGTTTGGATGTTAAGATGTTTGGATGTTTGGATGTTTGTCCAGACGTTTGTCTTTGTGACTCAATAACGCAAGAACGGCTGGACCGATTTGGATGAAATTTTGCACACATATAGCCAATAGTCTAGAAGGATCTACTAGCTATATATTTTTCAAAAGGGGCGTGGTCCCCGCCCCCTAGGAACAGTTATAATTTAATTATTATATTTTTTCGTCTTTGCGACTGAATGACGCCAGAATGGCTACACGGATTTTGACGAAATTTGGGACACAGACAGTAGTCTACTAGCGAAATTTTTTTCGAGCATGGAAAGAGGGGTGGGGGTCCCGCGACCCCTTCGAGAAATTATTTTTCATAATTTTTACACATTATAACTTTACGTATACTAGCCTTCACCAATATCACAGACTCAAGGGGTCAAATAAGTCGAGGGCTTACAAAGTAAGCAGTGACACCCTCCGCCCGCCCCCCTTTATCTCCCCCTCTGGTGTAAAATCCATAAATTGTTATAACTCAATCTAAATTTTCTCCTAAATCAATAGTTTTTGGTATCTGGTACATACAGAACGAGATCTAGACAATTTTGGAGGAACGATCAGTGGTCCTCTCCTCTACTCCCGCCATCCGCCCTCCATCAATTGTTTTTATTAGCACGCTTTTATTAGCTTTACCTGTATGTTTCTATCTAACTTTTTATTCGCTCCAATGCGCCTGTTGCCTTATTAACATGGTTTTATAATTAGCTTCACCTTATTTGTAATCCCGTAAGGGTCATATCGAGCCCCTTCCGGGATCATTTCTGGATGGTTTTCGGGATCCGTCCGGGATCTCGTCGGGGTCATTTGGGGACTTTTTCGGGATCATTTTGGGGCTCATCCGGCATCATTTCTGGATGGTTTTCGGAATCCGTCCGGGATCCCGTCGGGGTCATTTCGGGACTTTTTCGCGACTAATACGGGATCATTTGGGAACCCTTTCGGCATCATTTCTGGATGGTTTTCGGGATCCGTTCGGGATCCCGTCGGGGTCATTTCGGGACTTTTTCGCGACTAATACGGGATCATTTGGGAACCCTTTCGGCATCATTTCTGGATGGTTTTCGGGATCCGTCCGGGATCCCATTAGGGTAATTTCGGGACTATTAGGGGATCATTTGGGAACCTTTCCGGCATCATTTCTGGATAATTTTCGGGATCCGTCCGGGATGCCGACGAGGTCATTTCGGGACTATTTCGGGATCATTTGGGATACCTACCGGCATCATTTCTGGATGGTTTTTGGGATTCGTCCGGGATCCCGTCGTCGTCCTTTCGGGACTTTTTTTCGACTAATACGGGATCATTTGCGGACCCTTTCGGCATCATTTCTGGATAGTTGTCGGGATCCCGTCACGGTCATTTCGGGACTATTAGGGGATCATTTGAGGACCTTTCCGGCATCATTTCTGTATTGCTTTCGGAATCCTTTCGGGATCCCGTCAGGGTCATTTTGGGACTTTTTCGGGGCTAATACGGGATCATTTGGGGATCCTCTAGGGGTCGTTTCGTGACTTTTTCTGTTTTATTTCGGGATCATTTGGGGACCCTTCCGGCATAATTTCTTGATGGTTTGCCGGATCCATCAGGGTCATTTCGGGACCATTTTGGGATCATTTGGGGACCCTTCCGAGATCATTTCTGGATCCGTCCGGGATGCCGTAGGAGCCATTTCGGGATTTTTTGTTACTTTTCCGGGATAGTTTTTGGACCCTTCCGGGATCATTTCTGGATCTGTGCGGGATCCCATCTGGGTCATTTCCGGACTATTTCGGGATCATTTTGGGATCCTTCCGGAATCATTTCTGTATGGTTTTCGCGATCCGTCGTTGATTCCCTCGGAGCCATTTCGGAACCTTTTCTGGAGTATGTCGGGGTAATTTGGGGACTTTTTCGGGATCATTTGGGGCTTTTCCGGCATCATTTCTGGATGGTTTTCGGGATCCGTGCGGGATCTCGTCGGGGTCATTTGGGGACTTTTTCGGGATCATTTGGGGGCTCTTCCGGCATCATTTCTGGATGGTTTTCGGGATCCGTCCGGGATATCGTCGGGGTCATTTGGGGACTTTTTCGGGATCATTTGGGGGCTCTTCCGGCATCATTTCTGGATGGTTTTCGGGATCCGGCCGGGATCCCATCAGGGTAATTTCGGGACTATTAGGGGATCATTTGTGGACCTTTCCGGCATCATTTCTGGATAATTTTCGGTATCCGTCCGGGATGCCGACGAGGTCATTTCGGGATTATTTCGGGATCATTTGGGATACCTACCGGCATCATTTCTGGATGGTTTTTGGGATTCGTCCGGGATCCCGTGGGGGTCATTTCGGGACTTTTTCTCGACTAATACGGGATCATTTGCGGACCCTTTCGGCATAATTTCTGGATAGTTGTCGGGATCCGTTCGGCATCCCGTCACGGTCATTTCGGAACTATTAGGGGATCATTTGAGGACCTTTCCGGCATCATTTCTGGATAGTTTTTGGAATCCTTTCGGGATCCCGTCAGGGTCATTTCGGGGCTTTTTCGGGATCATTTAAGGATGGCTTTCAGTTTTCGTCCGGGAGCCCGTCAGGGTAATTTCTGGACTTTTCCGAGACTATTTCGGGATCATTTTGGGACCTTCCCAAGATCATTTCTGGATGGATTTCGGGATTTGTCCGGGATGCCCTCAGGGTCATTTTGGGACTATTAGGTGAGCATTTGAGGACCGTTCCGGCATCACTTCTGGATGGTTTTCGGTATCCGTTCAGATTCCCGTCGGAATAATTGCGGGACTTTTTCGGGATCATTGGGGTCCCTTCCGACATCATTTCTGGATGGTTTTTGGGATTCGTCCGGCATCCCGTCGGGGTCATTTCGGGACTTTTTCTCGACTAATACGGGATCATTTGCGGGCCCTTTCGGTATCATTTCTGGATAGTTGTCGGGATCCGTTCGGGATCCCGTCAGGGTCTATTCGGAACTATTGGGAGATCATTTGAGGACCTTTCCGGCATCATTTCTGGTTAGTTTTCGGGAACCTTTCCGGGTCCCATCAGGGTCATTTCGGGACTTTTTCGGCATCATTTAAGATTGGTTTTCAGGATTCGTTCGGAATCCGTCAGGGTAATTTCTGGACTTTTCCCAGACTATTTCGGGATAATTTTGGGACCCTCCCAAGATCATTTCTGGATGGATTTCGGGATCTGTCCGGGATGCCGTCAGGGTCATTTTGGGACTATTAGGTGATCATTTGAGGACCTTTTCGGCATCACTTCTGGATGGTTTTCGGTATCCGCTCAGGATCCCGTCGGAATTATTGCGGGACTTTTTCGGGATCATTTGGTGTCCCTTCCGGCATCATTTCTGGATGGTTTTTGGGATTCGTCCGGCATCCCGTCGGGTGCATTTCGGGACTTTTTCTCGACTAATACGGGATCATTTGCGGGCCCTTTCGGCATCATTTCTAGATAGTTGTCGGGATCCGTTCGGGATCCCGTCAGGGTCTTTTCGGAACTATTAGGTGATCATTTGAGGACATTTCCGGCATCATTTCTGGATAGTTTTCGGGATCCTTTCGGGGTCCAGTCAGGGTCATTTCGGGACTTTTTCGGGATCGTTTAGAGATGGATTTCAAGATTCGTCCGGGACCCGTCAGGGTAATTTCTGAACTTTTCCGAGACTATTTCGGGATAATTTTTGGACCTTCCCAAGATCATTTCTGGATGGATTTTGGGATCAGTCCGGGATGCCGTCAGGGTCATTTTGGTATTAGGTGATCATTTGAGGACCTTTCCGGCATCACTTCTGGATGGTTTTCGGTATCCGATCAGGATCCCCTCGGAATCATTGCGGGACTTTTTCGGGATCATTTGGGGTCCCTCCCAAGATCATTTCTGGATGGATTTCGGGATCTGTCCGGGATCCCGTCAGGGTCATTTAGGGGTGCGTTCGAGATCCCGTCAGGGTCATTTCGGGACTTCTTCGGGACTATATCGGGATCATTTCTGGATGGTTTATGGGATCCGTCCATGACCCCTTAAGGGTCATTTCGGGACTATTAGGTGATCATTTGAGGACCTTTCCGGCATCACTTCTGGATGATTTTCGGTATCCGTTCGGGATCCCGTCGGAATCAATGCGGGACTTTTACGGAATCATTTGGGATTCCTTCCGGCATCATTTCTGGATGGTTTTCGGCATTTGTCCGGGATCCCGTCGGGGTTATTTCGGGACCTTTTCGGGGCTAATACGGGATCATTTGGGGATCCTCTAGGGGTCGTTTCGTGACTTTTTCTGTTTTATTTCGGGATCATTTTCGGACCCTTTCGGCATAATTTCTTGATGGTTTGCCGGATCCATCAGGGTCATTTCGGGACCATTTTGGGATCATTTGGGGACCCTTCCGAGATCATTTCTGGATCCGTCCGGGATGCCGTAGGAGCCATTTCGGGATTTTTTGTTACTTTTCCGGGATAGTTTTTGCACCCTTCCGGGATCATTTCTGGATCTGTGCGGGATCCCATCTGGGTCAATTCCGGACTATTTCGGGATCATATTGGAATCCTTCCGGAATCATTTCTGTATGGTTTTCGCGATCCATCGTGGATCCCCTCGGAGCCATTTCGGAACTTTTTCTGGAGTTAGTCGGGATAATTTAGGGACCCTTCCTGGATATTTTCTGGATGGTTTTTGAGATCCGCCCGGGAGCCCGTCAGGGTCATTTCGGAACCTTTTCGGGATCATTTTGGAACACCTTCAGGGATCATTTCTGTGTGGTTCTCTGGATACGTCTAGAATCGTGTCGCTCTCATTTCGGGTTTTTTTGGGACTATTCGGGGAACTTTTGGAGACCTTTTCGGGGCATTTCTGGATGGTTTTCGGGATCCGTCCGCGATAGCGTTGGGGTCATATCGTAGCTTTTTCTGGATAATTTCGGGATCATTAGGGATCCTATCAGGTTATCAGCTCATTTAGTTCTTTTTTTTACTCAATTACAAAAATAAAATGCATTAGACAGAAAACAAAATTTTAAACAGATAATAAGCAGGCTAACGCGAATAGCCCATATATTTAAAATTTTCCTTGCGGACGGGGCCGCGGGTAAAGGCTAGTTATATACATATAGCTCCGATCAAAGTAATTTTTCCAGAAAATCTTCTATGATATATTAGAATAAATATCACCCTATTTAACGTTTTTATATTGGAAATTAAGGGAGAAATGGCTAAAAGTCTTTCTATCTGAACGATCGGTTGTATGGGATGTATATTATATATAGCTCCGATGGAAATGATTTCTTCGTGAAATCTTATATGATATATTAGAATATATCACCGAGTTTCACGTTTATACTTTCTAAATTGCGGCAGGAATGACGATCTGAACGATCGGTTTTATGGGAGATATATGTTATAGTGGTCCGATCATACCGGATCCGACAAATATCTAATACAATACAAAAATATATCCTTGTGCCAAATTTCATTGAGATATCTCAAAATTTGGGGGACTAGTTTGCGTTCAAACAGTAGACGGACGGACAGACGGACATGACTATATCAACTCAGTTCGTCGCTCTGATCAAATTTCTCAACGTTACAAACATCGGATCAAAGTTAATATACCATTTCATGTTCATGAAAGGTATAAATATATATATATATATATATATATATAATTAGTATATATTCATAATATATACGTTTTTCCTTATTATACCTTTCATGAAAATGAAATGGTATATTAATTTCGTCACGAAACCCAAAATTGTAAGACCTTAAAGGAAAGTAGATAGATCCACCATTAAGTATATCGAAATAATCAGGTTGAAGAGCTGAGTTGATTTAGCCATGTCCGTCTGTCCGTCTGTCTGTTTGTATGCAAACTAGTCCCTCAATTTTTGAGATATCTTGATAAAATTTGGTGAGCGGGTGTATTTGGGTGTCCGATTAGACATTTGTCAGAACCGGCCGGAAAAAGAGGATTTTTGTAATAAAATAAATAAAAATAAATGTAAGGCGCGATAACCTCCGAAGAGATCTAAGGCCGAGCTTCTCTTCCAATTTGCGTCGTGCTCCTCTTGATTTTTCCCTACAAATTGGCCGGACGGGACCTACATGTTTTATGCCGACTCCGAACGGCATCTGCAAGGCAGATGAGTTTTCACTGAGAGCTTTTCATGGCAGAAATACAATCGGAGCGCTTGCCAGACACTGCCGAGGGGCGACCCCGCTTAGAAAAATTTTCTTCTAATTGAAAAATCTTATTTCTAAAATTTTGATGTTCCTTTGCCCGGGAGTTGAACCCAGGGCATACGGTGTGATAGGCGGAGCACGCTACCATCACACCACGGTGGCCGCCAAATTTTTGTAATATCTTACTCAATTTAACAGATTGAAGCTTCAAACTTCACCATATACTTGCACATATTATTGCCTGAAAAAATTGATGAGATCGGTCGTATATATAGTATATATCCCCCACAACCGATTGTTCAGTTAAGAAACTTTTCGTAATTACTGCCCTATTTTAAGAGCTAGAGGCTTCAAATTTCAACGAATGCTTACGTATATAGCATATATTATTGTCTGAAAAAATCATACAGATCGGTGGTATATATAGTATATATATGGTGGTATATATAGTATATATATATAGTATGTATATATATTTTCGCAATTTTAGCCCCATTTTAACAGCTAGAAGCTTCAAATTTCACCGAATGCTTACATATATGGCATATATTGTTGTCTGAAAAAATCATATAGATCGGTTGTATATATAGTATATATCTCATACAACCGATTGTTCAGATAAGAAACTTTTCGCAATTTCTACCCCATTTTAACAGCTATAAGTTTCAAATTTTACCGATTGCTTACGTAAGTATATAGTATATATTGCTGTGTCAAAAAATCATAGAGATCGGTGATATCTAATACATATATGATGGTATATATAGTATATATATATAGTATAGTATATTTTTTTGCGATTTCGGCCCCATTTTAACAGCTAGAAGCTTCTAATTTCACCAAATGCTTACGTGTATAGCATATATTGATGTCTGAAAAAATCATTGAGATCGGTGGTATACATAGTATATATCTCATACAACCGATTGTTCAGATAAGAAACTTTGCGCAATTTCTGCCCCGTTTTAACAGCTAGAAGCTTCAAATTTCACCAAATGCTTACGTATATAGCATATATTGTTGTCTGAAAAAATCATAGAGATCGGTGGTATATATATTATATACTTCATATAAACTGTCATTTTTGCCCCTTTTTTACGGATAGGAGCTTCAAAATTCATCAAATTTCATCAACTAGTTATGTTTACGTCATATATTTTTGAAATACGTGATTCGTGGTCATAGTTTTTACACGCAGACCACAAAAAACCTGAAACTTTGCATCCTCACACAAAGTACCTACCTATTTTTTATTTTATATTTATCTTAAAAATCGTTTAGATATGTTCAAATTTCACCAAATGTTTACGTGTATAGCATATATTGTTGTCTAAAAAAATCATAGAGACCTGTGGTATATATAATCTCATACAACCGATTGTTCAGATAAGAAACTTTGCGAAATTCCTTCCCCATTTTAACAGCTAGAAGCTTCAAATTACACCAAATGCTTACGTGTATAGTATATATTGTTTTCTGAAAAAATCATTGAGATCGGTGGTATATATAGTATATATCCCATACAACCGATTGTTCAGATAAGAAACGTTGCGCAATTTCTGCCCCATTTTAACAGCTAGAAGCTGCAAATTTCACCAAATGCTTACGTATATAGCATATATTGTTGTCTGAAAAAATCATAGAGATCGATGGTACATATATTATATACCCCATATAAACTGTATTTTTTTGCCCCTTTTTTACGGCTAGAAGCTTCAAAATTCATAAAATTTCATCAAATAGTTACGTTTACGACATATATTGTTGAAATACCTGATTCGTAGTCATAGTTTTTACACGCAGGCCACAAAAAACCTGAAACTTTGCATCCTCACACAAAGTACCTACCTATTTTTTATTTTATATTTATCTTAAAAATCGTTTAGATATGTTCAAATTTCACCAAATGTTTATGTGTATAGCATATTGTTGTCTGAAAAAATCATAGAGACCGGTGGTATATATAATCTCATACAACCGATTGTTCAGATAAGAAACTTTGCGAAATTCCTTCCCCATTTTAACAGCTAGAAGCTTCAAATTTCACCAAATGCTTACGTGTATAGTATATATTGTTGTCTGAAAAAATCATTGAGATCGGTGGTATATATAGTATATATCTCATACAACCGATTGTTCAGATAAGAAACGTTGCGCAATTTCTGCCCCATTTTAACAGCTAGAAGCTTCAGATTTCACCAAATGCTTAGGTATATAGCATATTGTTGTCTGAAAAAATCATAGAGATCGATGGTACATATATTATATACCCCATATAAACTGTATTTTTTTGCCCCTTTTTACGGCTAGAAGCTTCAAAATTCATAAAATTTCATCAAATAGTTACGTTTACGTCATATATTGTTGAAATACGTGATTCGTAGTCATAGTTTTTACACGCAGACCACAAAAAACCTGAAAATTTGCATCCTCACACAAAGTACCTACCTATTTTATAATTATCTTAAAAATCGTTTAGGTATGTAGATCTGTTCACTATATATTTCTTATCTTATACATCCGATTATTCGGAGATTACGAACGGGATAAAATTATTGTTCAGCCCAATTCATGAAAGGTATGAAGTCTTCGGCACAGCCGAAGACAGTCCCGTCCTTACTTGTTTTATTTTGTTTTCATATAAAATTATGTACGTTCATTTATATATGGTATGAAATTTTTGTTTATGTATTCATTCTTTTCAGTATATATTCATAATAGTATCAAGTAAAATTATAATCTATGTACGTTTATATTTTAAATATCTAAAACTTTTTATTTTCTTTGGCAAAAATACATTAATTTTATTTGTAAGCCGCTCACTTTTGAGATAATCAATTAACATTCTAAATCTCACATCAAACTATCTCCATTTTGAATCATTTTATTATTTACGCCTATGTCATACTACATATCAAATACATACATACATGGCTGCCACACCATGTATTCATTTGGGACCAAAATTCATCGAAAAAAAGGATCAAATCTCAGAAAAAAGGACCAAATTTTTGTTTTATTTGATTGTTATACAAGTAATTCAAAAAGTGTCGTAGTCGTTGTTAAATATAAAATTTCAGGATGTTTCCATGATTTCCTATACAAAATAGTAATAAACTTAGCGTATAGGCGTCCTAAATAAAACTGCACAAACAAAAACACTACTTTTATGTATTATATTTTCAAATTTCTAGTATAACTCTATGCCTTCACTAACTATACGTTTTGAATATAGTTTTGCTGACAAAGCTCTTAGTTCCAGCATTATGTTGTTAACTGGAAAGAAATAAAATGTATAGCGCAGTTAGGTTTTAGTAAGAAAAGGCTCAAAAATTTGCGTTTTGGTATAGCCGAACTATGAGCAAACTCAGTAAATCATAAATGATGCTTACTTTTCCCCTGAACGTTGAAATTTCTTACCAAAGCCTAGATTTAGTAAGTGTGATTTTTGAAAAACTCACATTTACTGAATCTAGCCCCAGGCTTCAGATTAAAAATCAAACGTCTTAAAAGTTTCAACTGTGCAATAACGGAACCTGATTACATTTAAGTAGGTACTAGAAATTAGTTAGCAGCGTTGTTGTTGAAGTTTATGGGGTTTTGCACCTAAGAGAATATAACACAACACACTTATTTCGAAATAAAATCTTGTTTACATTTTCATCAAAATCTGAATATAATAGTAAATTTTAAATTTGTTCAACCGCGATTCGTTATTAATTTATAAAGTTACCGCTTTCAAGAAGTATTCCTGCCTTACTTACACTTAAAATATTTGTTATACCAAGCTACTTAGTTTTCAAGTATTCGGCGTGCCTTAACACCACAATACTCCAGCAATTTTTACATAGGATTCCTTTGTAAAAAATTTTGAAAGCGTTACCAAACATAAAACCAATTAGTTTCATTATTTTGTTTTGTTTTCAATTTATATCTTAACTCGACGGAAATCGTAATGGCTCCATCAATGGAAAGCCCCGCCAAATTTCTTAGAGGCACACGTGCATTTGAGAAAATGTTTCTTAGCTCAACTAGTAAAAAAAATCTATCACGAAAAGTATTTGATAACCGATCGAAATATCTGGATTTTAAAACAAGATTTTTTCTGATAAGTCCGTGTAATGTGTTTGCCCTTAGATCCATCACTTTTCTTATTAATGCCTCGCCTCTCCGATGAAATGTCATTGGTCTGCCACATTTTATTGACTGAGGAATTTTTGTCGTAAAATTTCCATATACATAAGTAAATTGAAAATTATATATGTAATGAAAGTGTGTCAAATGTTGTGGCTTTAGTTGTGAATTTTAACCTCAGTGAAAAAGGAGGAAAGGTACCAAAAAACTGGCTACTGCCTAAAAAGGACCAACATTGAAAAAAAGGGATCAGCGGACCAAATGGGGTTGGAAGGTACCGTGCATACATATATATCATCTGCCATACAAACAGTATTACCATTTTAGCTTTTATCAAACTAGATTTAGCTTTTTTCCCCGCCTGGCTCGAAAAATTGCGATATAGCTTTAAGGTTTTTTCAGTTTTTTGCAGCTTTTTTCGAGATTTTTTAGCCCTTTTTAGCTTTATTTCAAAATCTAGATAAACAGTTTCCTCCAAAGTTTTAAAAATTTGGGGGGCTAAGGGACAGATAATGCTAGCATTATGGTAGGCAGGAATCAAGACTCAGTAACTTTATTAAAGTAACTTCAACCTAATATTGTTTTCGTTCCTTGTGTTCGCCACTCGATTCGATTGGCAGTTTCAACTGCTTCGAAACTGCTTACGACCGAAATTGAGTTTTTAATTTTTTTTAAATTTATTAGTTTTCTCAGTCCGCATGTAGAAAAAAGGGGCTATGCAATGATACATTAATACTGCCGTAAACGATGGACACGACCCGTTGTAAATTGCATTCACACGAATAGGAAAACTCCTGATTTTTCTATATTAATTTCAACAGGCATACAATTTATTTGAAAGATACAGATATGTGTAAGGCTTATAGTCAATATAAAATAAAAAGGTGGAATTATTATAAGCCATAAGGTAGAATATAACAAATGTATTACAAGGCTTGTGGAGTAAAGAAAATAAGGCTTAGTTACAAATATTAGGAATTATTAAAAGATACTACTTTCTGTATTAGGACCTCTTATATATGGCTAAAAGCCCACTCAGGCTTATATAACGTGTTATAATAAGATAATACAATAAATAAAAATAGATTATATGACTGGCTTATATAAGAGGTTGAATAAGGACTAGTATACAAGAGTACTTATAATGAGGAAGTTGCACATATAAATTTGCTCGAACTTATAGTAACACACCATCTGACTTAAAATTCCTTAATTCATATTCATAATAACCTATTTCAAAACTTTATTTAACCAGGGGTCACTCATCGGCAGTGGTTCGATCAGCCCAGAAAGTGTCATGAAAATATTTTATTTAAAAATTCATTTACTAGAGGTTATTTCCCATATATCACTTTGAGTCGGTGTAAAACTCATACCGAAAAAGTAAGGAAGGCTAAGTTCGGGTGTAACCGAACATTACACACTCAGCTGAGAGCTTTTGAGACAAAGTAAGTGAAAATCATCATGTAGGAAAATAAACCGAGGGTAACCCTGGAATGTGTTTGTATGACATGGGTACCAAATGGAATGTATCAAAGAGTATTTAAGAAGGCAGTGGGCCATAGTTCTATTGGTGGACCCCTTTTCGAGATATCGCCATAAAGGTGGACCAGGGGTGACTCTGGAATGTGTTTGTACGATATGGGTGTCAAATGAAAGGTGGTAATGAGTATTTTAAAAGAGAGTGATCCTCAGTTATATAGGTGGACGCCTTTTCGAGATATCGCCATAAAGGTGCACCAGGGGTGACTCTAGAATGTGTTAACGGCCCAGAGGAAGGACAGACGGTCGGCTGTGTATAAATACTGGGCCTGGCTTCAACCGATTTCGCTCATTTTGACAGAAAACCGTTACCGGCATAGAAGCTATGCCCTTAGCAAAATTCACAAGGATTTGTAAATTTTTGTTCGACTTATGGAATTAAAAGTATTCCAGGCAAATTAATTGAAAAGGGGCGGAGCCACGCCCATTTTGAAATTTTCTTTTATTTTTATATTTTGTTGGACCTTTTTTTAAAGGGGGCGGTGCCACTCCCATTGTCCAAAATTTTTCTAATTTTCTATTTTGCGTCATAAGGCCAACACACCTACCAAGTTTTATCGCTTTATCTGTCTTTGGTAATGAATTATCGCACTTTTTCGGTCCTTCGAAATTTTCGACATCGAAAAAGAGGGCGTGGTTATATTCCGATTTCGTTCATTTTAAATAGCAATCTTAGATGAGTGCCCAGGAACTTACATACCAAATTTCATTAAGATACCTAAAAATTTACTCAAGTTATTGTGTTTAAATGAATTTCTTCTTTCGCCCAGATCATTTTGATATATAGAAGTCTATACCTTTTTCGATTAGTTTATGCCGTTACGGATTACCGTTATACGAACAAAATTAATATGCTCTGAAAGCTCTGCTTAGCTGAGTATAAAAATTGGAAAATAGGTTCTACAGTATGAAGTGTTGAATTTACATCATGGGTTCTTTGAAAGGGCAACAAGTAGATTTCCTTATTGAAAATAGTTTTATCGGCGTTCTTTGCAAATAAAAAAACAGTTTCTTCAAAAAATTACAAAAACTAATAGACAATAGTGGTGGGTTTTATTTATCATACATCCCTTTTAAGTAAAAACACAGATAGCATCTGTAAGTTATTTTTTTTTATGAAATTGGAGTAAGAACTAATTTAAATTTTTTATTCTGGTATGTCTTTTATGAAAAAAATTAACAAAATGAATGAAAAGTTGCCTTAAACTTTTAATTGTTTTCCTTAGCTTTAAAAATTGTTATTTAGCTCGTTATTTTTGCCCATCTAGCCTTTTTTTTGAAAAAGTACTGGCAACACTGCATACAAGTGGCATCTTTTACTTTGAAGAAATAGCTGTAATTTCGAGCTACTATATACACGCATAATAAACTTTACAAGTTATCGCATTGTAATCTGCATATAAATCAGGCATGCTTAACCAACGAACCGATATCATTTCGTTACGATAATTAACGCTAATAAACGAAACAAAGTCATTTCGTTTCGTTTATTAACGTTAAGAACGTTAAATTAACGAAATGATTTTGTTTCGTTTTCTGCCATATCAAAACGAAATCAAATCGTTTATGTTGATTATTAATTTCAAACTATGCTGGCACAGCTGATTGATGGCGGAGTCATTAAAGGTGAAAGCATTAGCCAAGCTGATTGTAACTTTTCTCATGAATTTTGACAGTACGAACATTGCTCAGAGTATTTTTGACATTACCACCAACGAATTACACAAACCAATTACATGGAGTTTGTGTGTGCATTTCCACCCGCTGTTACCGCCTTACGGCTTCACCATGGCAATAGCATTGCCAGCACAATTCAAACACAAAGTATCACGTTTTTGTTAACGTTTTTAACGTTAACGAAAGCTTTTCGTTTCGGTTAAAAACGATATACAATTTATCTTGATAATTTCTTTATCGATAATATTTCGAAGTGTTTCAACGAAAACGGTGGAAAATTTTTGATAAACGATTAGCTTAACGTTAAGGTGCATCCCTGATATAAATCTAATATTATACAAAACGAGTTCAAAATTCAGTATATAAGTCGTCAGCTCTCACTTAACCTGGTATTTTAAGGGAAAATCATACATACTTTTACGAATATTAGAAACACTAAGGGGTACTGTCTTCTCTAAGCGATGCTAAGCAGTAACTTGTATGCACATCAATAGATCAATCATTATTTCTACACATATGTACGTACACGCAGCTGAGAAGAGACGCACAAACACATGCCATCTCAACTGGTAGAACAGAAGACATATATGGCATCTCAACTAGAATCTCAGGAGAACCGTATAACATCCAAGATGAAAACTAAACTGGCATCCCAACTGGAATCGCAAGAGACACGAATAACATCTAAGATTGAAGCGCAGGAGACGCGTATTTCCGAAATGTCGGCACAAATTTCAGCACAGGTATCATCTCAGATCTCCACACAACTAGAAGAGCAGGAAGTCCGTATATCATCGAAACTGGAAGCGCATATGGAAGAAAAACTAACCCAGTTTCATGAAGGCTTCAGTGGTCGACAGGATAAAATAGAGGCAGAGGTGGATGCTTTGAAATATAGGATCCAGGAATTACAATTGAACCGCCCAGTCATTTCAACGTCTAATCCGAAGGTAAAAACTCCATCCTTTGACGGCTCTGTTCCTTTCCATGTCTTTCAGCTACAGTTTGAGAAAACCACAGCAGTGAACAACTGGAATGCTGAAGATAAAGTTGCAGCTCTATTCATAGCATTGAAGGGGCCAGCAGCGAAAATCCTACAGACGATTCCTGAAGGAGAGCGGAACAACTATGAAGCATTGATGGCCGTTGTCGAGAGAGGTTATGGAGGCGAGCATAGAAAACAGATATACCAAATTGAGTTGCAAAACCGTCACCAAAGAGCGAATGAGACTGCAGGAGTTTGCGTCGGATGTTGAAAGATTGGATCATCTCGCAAATGCAGACGCACCCGTGGAATACACCGAGAGGGTTAAAATCCAGAGTTTTATAAATGGCACACGGGACGTGGAAACGAAGCGAGCTACACACGCAAACCCAAAGCTGCCATTTGCTCAAACGGTTTCACATACATTGACTCAGGAAACTGCCTCCCTGTTGAGTAAACCAGCATATAAGGCTCATCGTGTGGAATTAGAAAGACCAGACTGGGTAGACCCAATTTTGGAAGCACTGAAGGGGTTACAACTGAAAAATGCCGGATTTATGAAGTGTTTCAAGTTTGGTAACCCAAGTCACATTGCAAGCATTGCAGCACCGGTCCTGGTAGTTCCAACTTGGGTGGCCGTAAACGCAAAGCGGGAGGAGATGAGCGTGCCAGATGTAAAAATCGTGAGCTAGCTCCAGCTGTTGAATGTCCTGTGATACATGTCTCGCAAATTGGAGGAAAATAGAGTAGTCTTAACGTCAGAGGAAATGTGGATGGCAAAGAACGTGTACTGATTGTCGATACGGGCGCATCTCATTCCTTGATCCGATCTGATTTGGTCAACAGGAGAGTAAAGCCATTACCTGGAGCAAGATTGCGTACGATTACTGGCCAGTGTAACCAATTCCAGGGAGAAGTGGTATGTGAAGTCTTAATTGGGGAGGTCATGGTTCTACACAAATTCGTTGTAGCGGAGGTTATTGATGAAGTCATATTGGGAGTGGACTTCTTAGTTGACCATGACATCAGGATCGACATGCGGAGAAGGATTATGCATTATAAGAACCAGGATATACCACTTAACTTTAGTTTGGCGAAAGGATTCAGTAGTAATCGAGTACTGGTGGAGAAGACTCGAAAAAGACCACGAAAGTCAAAGGCAAAGGTTGATGGATCGAATGGGCCAAATAAAGCGAAATCAGAAGTACCTGCGAAAGAAACACTGGCATTGACAAAAACAAATGGACGCACAAAAACGAAGGAAAGAAATGCAAGGGTGGTTTAAAGCCAGCGCGCACTACTGTTGTGAAACGTCAAGACGATACTGATGATACAAAGTCAATCTGTCAAGATCAATCTCTGCGAAGTAGTTCTTCATTGGCCAAAGAACAGAGTGTGAGGTCCAGGGTAGTGAGCAGTAAGAGGAAACACTGGCATAACAAGAACTTAAATTCGGAAGGTTTCTTGGAGGGAGATTTGGTACTGCTATACAACCCTCACCGGCGGAAAGGTGTTCCATCCAAATATCGGTGCAGTTGGGAAGGCCCGTACAGAGTTGTGAAGAGGATCAGTGATGTCATCTACCGCATACAAACAATTGGGAAACACGAAATAGGAGGGTGGTTCATTTGGAGAGGCTAGCAGCGGTTAGATCGAGAGATTTGTCTGATCGGGACGATCAGACTTGGTTGAAGGGCAGTGTTACGGGTACTGTCATCTCTAAGCGATGCTAAGCAGTGACTTGTATACACATCAATAGACCAATCATTATGTCTACACATATGTACGTACACGCAGCGGAGAAGAGACGCACAAACACATGCAGATATCTTATCTGAGATGCTCCCAAAAGTATGCCATTATAATTGTGGAAGTGTCGCTCACAAATACACGCACATATGAGAGGCTTTACACATGCATCTGTAGTTATAATTATATAGCAGTAACTAAGTAAATTCTGGAAGAGCCTAGAAGTATACAAACGAGAAATCACAGAGTATAAATGGCCGCAACAGTAGAGGCGCGACAATCAGTTTGGTTTAAGCAAGCTATTGGTTGTGAAGTATCAGTGTTATTGTGAAGTACTTTAATAAAGGCCATTTTGCATTATTAAATATTGGAGTTATTTATTCAACAGTTTAGTGATACGAACGTTAGTACAAGGTTGCAAATAAGAGGATTTGCAGTAAATTCGTTACAATACTTTGCGACATGTGTTAGCTGCTTAGGCACGTCTAAAAGCTGCAAGTATATTACCCAGTTTGTTGAATTGGCACTTTAACTAGAGGCAACTAAGTCTTCTTGCCACCAATTGGAATTGTAAGATTCGATTCCCAAAACTAAAAAAAGGACAACATTTGAAACTTCGCTAAACAAGTCAAACTAGAGCAGCTGTTAGGTGTTTTTAATCAAATAAAATTTTGTTTAACACATATGGGACCCAAATATACATTTTTGGGGGAACCTCACGAAAAATAATATTAATAGGCCCGGTTTTTCAGTACAAGTTCAACTCAGTTTGTCAGTTAAACTACGCTTAAATTTATTCTGCAGTTTTTCAGTATACTTTAACTGAAGTTTAAGCTGAGCTTAAGCGGCCGATCTGGCAGGGTTAAATTCTAGTTAACCAATCAGTTATTTGCGTTCGTACGAAATGGCGACTCACTGATAAAAACTTCGTGAGTTTTCTTGGCAGCCAGTGTACACTATTCTGACATTCAAAACTCATACGCACTGTTGCAGAATGACTTTTTTGTATTCATGGCGTTTGATGAATATTTTCTCACTGACATAAGACTTTTACGTTCAGCGCTCATTCAGCAAAACAATGTACACAATAATATACAGAATCGCATGAAAATTTAAAGTGTAAATTGTGTGTGCCAATGAGTTTTCAATGAGTATACATTTTTCAGTTTTTCACAGTTACGGAATTGATACCCTGGTAACCAATGTTCTGAAAGTTCTCAGATTCCCGAGGGAAGCCGTCCACGTCATCTTAAACGGAGGTAGCTTTGAAGCAGCGAATTTGATAATATTCCATATGCTCTTCCACGGTTGGTACAGAACAAGCCGTACACATTTTTTTTTTTTAGACCTTCTTAACTAAAGGAAAACTGTAACTTAGTACTAACTTATAATTACTTGTCTAAATGGTGTGATGGGTAGTGTGCTCCGCCTATCACACCGTATGCCCTGGGTTCAACTCCCGGGCAAAGCAACATCAAAATTTTAGAAATAAGATTTTTCAATTAGAAGAAAATTTTTCTAAGCGGGGTCGCCCCTCGGCAGTGTTTGGCAAGCACTCCGGGTGTATTTCTGCCATGAAAAGCTCTCAGTGAAAACTCATCTGCTTTGCAGATGCCGTTCGGAGTCGGCATAAAACATGTAGGTCCCGTCCGGCCAATTTGTAGGGAAAATCAAGAGGAGCACGACGCAAATTGGAAGAGAAGCTCGGCCTTAGATCTCTTCGGAGGTTATCGCGCCTTACATTTATTTATTTTTTTTTTTAAATAAAAGTAGAAACCTACTCTTGAAATATTTGTATATGTGTGTGAAAAATCACAAAAAAACATCTGCTTGTACGGCACACCAGCCAGTCAGGTAAAACTTCAGCGAAACTACTAATATATAAAAGAGGACGTGTGGCACTCGGGGACTGCCGCGGTAAAGCTATTGCATATTATCAACTTAGGCAATTATAATATTTATGCAACATTTTGTTTTCTTTGATATTAATTCAAGTTTTGTCTTTGATATTAATTCAAGTTAACCTTTTTAAGCGTGGTGGCCGATAAGAAAACATTTTTTTTACTTTTATTGAATAAATGAGAAGTTAATATTTAACTTTCACTTTAACTTTAATTTTAACTTTATTTTTAACTTTAACTTTAACATTCACTTTAACTTTAACATTCACTTTAACTTTAACTTTCACTTTAACTTTAACATTCACTTTAACTTTATTTTTAACTTCAACTTTAACATTCACTTTAATTTTAACTTTAACTTTAACTTTAACTTTAATTTTAAATTTAACTTTAAGTTTAACTTTAACCTTAACTTTAACTTTAACTTTGACTTTAACTTTAACTTTCATTTTAACTTTAACTTTAAGTTTAGTTTTAACTTTAACTTTAACTTTAACTGTAACTTTAACTTTAACTTTAACTTTAAACTTAACTTTAACTTTAACTTTGACTTTAACTTTAACTTTCATTTTAACTTTAACTTTAAGTTTATTTTTAACTTTAAGTTTAACTTTATTTTTAACTTTAACTTTAACTTTCGCTTTAACTTTCGCTTTAACTTTAAAATTCACTTTAACTTTAACTTTAACTTTAAATTTATCTTTAACTTTAACTTTAACTTTAACTTTGACTTTAACTTTAACTTTCACTTTAAATTTAACTTTAACTTTAACTTTAACTTTGACTTTAACTTCAACTTTAACTTTAACTTTAACTTTAACTTTAACTTTCACTTTAACTTTAACTTTATTTTTAACTTTAACTTTCGCTTTAACTTTAATTTTAACTTTAACTTCAACTTTAACTTTAACCTTAACTTTAACTTTAACTTTCACTTTCACTTGCACTTTAACTTTATGATCCGGGGTGGGCGTGAGCTTAGCACCTGCTAACAAGCCAACCTAATATAAACGCACGCAAGTCATTTTCTGTCAAAAATGTCTCATACGCATACAACTTGTATGAGAGCAACTCAAATTGAATTTTGCTGCGTGAAAACCTAACTCGATTTCCACACATGCTTTACATCAGGGCTATTCAAAACTGAAAGTGCACCTGTATTAGTGAGAGCGCAATCGTAGCGATGATCGTGCGGGTGAATTGATTTTTCATTTAGTCGCTTACTAGCAAGAAACGAGCTAACAACAAGTATATGTATCGCGCATAATTTTTCATACATATTTTGATACCGATCAGCTGATACCCACCACCGATGTTGCTACGCCAAGTGCCAAGCGACGACTAACTCAATTAACGACGATAGAGCGAATCCTATGCGTGTGAATTGAGAGGGCACAATTGTGCTATGAAATGAATAGCCCTGCTTTACATTGTCGCAACGAATGCTTATTTGGTTTAGGGAAAAACGCCTGTTGTTTGCGTGCGCTAAAAAAACGCAGTGCGGTTTTATTAGGTTGGCTTGTAACCGACCATATATGTATACGATAAGCGATAGCACAATGGCTACTTCGTGAAAATCAACGACAGCTCTTTTAGTTTGATTTCGATGGTCGTACGGTGGGGAAGTGTCGCACGCGCGCTTAAAACAGAGTACCAAAGATAAAGGAGATAAAATTAATATATATTTCTTTTTGTTAACTTAATTAGATAAACCAAGAAAAACCAAATTACTAGAAATACATATATTTATCTACACGTATAATTTAGCAATATTTGCTGCAACAAACCTTCAAGAATACTATAACTTTTGTACTTACTTTGTTATATGTTACATAATGCGGCAATAAGACTTAAGAAGAGGAAGGAATTATACTATTAGAACAGGTTTAAGATGAATTTTAAATAAAAATTTATATAATAAGATGGGAATTCTGACGTCTCCCTTTATTTAGAAGGCATAGGTTAATACAGGTAAGGGGCCATCGAAAATTAGGGGCGTCGCCTATGTATATTCGGTCCTTTATTCTTTTTCTCCCCTTTTCAGCTTTTTTTTGGATTTTGAACGTTTGGGTAACCGGTCAACTCCGGTTCGATTAAGTTTGTTCTTTTTTTGCGTTTAGGTTCTTTTTGAATTTTGGGTTTGAACGTTGTAACGGTCTGTCCGTGGCATCCCGTTCGACCGGATGTCATTTTATTTTGAAACTATGCGCGTTTTGAATTAGTTCTGCGCTTTTTGTCAGTTTTTTTAAAGACATGATGTGGCCTTTTTTTCTGTTTATGGCGCAGGACAGCAAGTTTGGCAAGAACCCAGCCCAGCCGACATGACTAGCCACTGTGCACCACCAGATCATGCCGACTGCCTTCCTTGCTGCTCCATTGAAAATTCATATACAATTCCATAACAATCTTCATCACTCCATTCACTGTCAGATGTGTGGATTTCGTTTAAGAAATCATTAGAAACCATAACTGATTTCATGTTTCAGAATTGCAGTAAAATTTCGTGTATCGTAATTTTTTTATTTTTCAAGAGTTTTAAGCGGTCTTTAGTAAATTTGTCACGATTTGCAGAGGAGCTTCTTTTTCTTCTTGTCGTGGATGCTACTGGCAAGTAGAAATCTATGGTTTGCTAGTTTTATGAATGAATATTTAATTTATAAGCTTTGAGCGTGTTACAATTTGTTGGCGTCCAGTACTTAACTGAACTTATAAGTTACAAAGAAAGTTGACAACGAATAAATTGAACGAGTGAAATAGAAGAACATAAAGAAATATGATAAATATTCAGCAATACGAAATACAAGAAATAAAGAAATAAGGCAAATATTCAGCAATACGCAGGGTTGCGTTTGTTAATACGATAATGGAGCAGTTAAATTCCACCCCCTCCGTGAATCCATGGGGATTCACAGCGCTAAAGCGACTAGCCTACAGGTCGGTCTTCGCAGGATACCGTGGCTTGTTCGCACCGTTGCGCTTCTCACCTGACCATCCTATGCGGCCTGTTTGCCACTGACTTCTTGGGATCTGTGATTCACACACCAAAACCAACTGGGCTACCTCCAATGGTCGAACTTCTTCACACCATTTTTTGCCGAAGGAGCAATTGGGGCAAATATTCGGATATCCATCTTTTACAGAATAGTTTGTTTAAGTTTTGTGCTATACGCCACTGTTTACGTAAACAGACATTCTCCTCATTGGCAGCTGGTGTATGTGTCGAATTCAGGCCACCTAATAAGAAATGATTTGGCGTCAATGATTCAGTATTGTCGGACGTCACTGGGATGTCTTTCAAAGGACGCATGTTTATTATATTTTCAGCTTCGATAAGCACGCTTCGCAATGTCTCGACACGTAGTGCTTCGTCTTTGAGAACTTTTTGTAATATGCGCTTAACACATTGCACCAGACACTCCCAGCATCTACCAGCGCCAGGATGACCTGGGCAGTTGAAAACCCATTCATTTCTATTTTTAGCGGATGGTATTACGTCGAAATCAAAGATTTGCTGATCCTTTTCCAGCACCTTTTGGGTCCCAATAAAATTGGTGCCGTTGTCGCTTCTCAAACGAATGGGCACGCCCCTACCGTTAACAAAGTTTCTCATACATATAATGAAGGCATCGGTTGATAAGTCCTCAGCGATTTCTATATGGACGGCTCGTGTTGTCAGGCAAGTCAATAGCGCTACCCAGCGTTTTTCACGACGCCGGCCGATGGCGACTGGAATGGCCCACATTAATTTATACCCGCATACGTAAATGGGCGTACATATGGCGTAAGGCGGTCCGGTGCATCAGCGGCACAGTAGGTTTAGCGCTACTTTTAATACACACAGGACAGTTTCTTTTAACAGTTTTCAATAGATGATAGGGGTATCAAGAAGTAGTGTCTCATTTCGTTGATTATAAGTTGATCGTTATGATGATGCCGTTTTGTATGGTAGTAGTGCATTACTAAATTCGAGAGGGAATGACCATTCGGCAGTATAAAGGGGTGACGAGCTGAGTATGGGCGACAGTAAGCTACATTGATTCTGCCGTTCACCCGTTTCATCGAGCTTCGAGGTAAGCTCGTATAGCGCGCTAGACTTCGGCACAGATTGGTTATTTTGTAGAGCGTAGATCTCTTCATAAAACACTTCATGTTGAACCTGTTGGCAAAGGTAGATTTCGGCCTCAGTCAGTTCCTCTGCTGTAAGTTCTCCGTGTCTGCTCTGTTTAGCCTTTACATTATCAACAAAACGTTTAACCCAGCAATAACTCGCAAACGTCTCAAATATGACGAAAACTTGCTAATTTCCACAATGTGCTTTGCCTTGTTGGCTGTGACCAGCAAACATTTGTGCGTCTCTTCTTTGACGCAGTGCTCGGAATGCATGTGCAAGGGTTCCACCGGCCACATGTCTTCGCTGACATATAGGAACTCGAGATCTTTTACCCACTGTGAATGTGATTGGAGTATGGGTGGTGATTTTATTTTTGTTGCGGCATCGGCTACGTTTATTGCCGATGGCATTCACCGACACTGTGAGGGTGTGGTGTTGTTTAGTATCTCCGCAATACGATTGGCGATAAACTGTTTGAAATTTCGTGTGGTAGAACAAATCCATAGTAATACGGTTTTAGAGTCACTCCAAAACGTTATACTGTGCATTTTTCGCTCAAGACACTCTTCTATGGAACTCTTTAAACGGCTACCCATCACAGCGGCTTGCAGTTCTAATCGTGGAACAGAGATTTCTCGTTTGAGGGCGCACCGCGATTTTCCAGACAAAAATACGACGTCGATACTGCCATTTTACTTGATTCTTAAATATGCCACTGCAGCATAAGCTGTGTCGCTTGAGTCTACGAAGATGTGTAACTGTATTTCATCTGCCGTTGAATAGCGGGGTGAGAGGCATCTGGGCACTGCGAACTGCTCCACGTTCTGAAAGGATGACCACCATATTGCCCATTGCTTGTTAAGCTCCGCTAGTAAAGGATCGTCCCATTCAATGCTTTGTTTCCAAGTAGCTTGGATAAATATTTTGACGGTAATGGTAACATTCGCCAGAATGCCAAATGGATCATATATAGACATGGCGATGGCAAGTAGTTCTCGTTTGGTTGGACCACGTACACAATCGATAACGTCTCGACATATTTTGTAGAACCTAAAATGAAATTGCAAAACATCGTTATTGCTGTTCCAATACATACAAAGAATTTTGTCGGTCTGTGATTGGTCCATATTGACGAAATTTGATTTGGCTATGGTGTGTCCATTTAACTGTTGTTGCAGTTGCTTGGCATTGGATACAAAATTTCTCAAGTTAAATCCTACTCTAACATTAATAACTATAGTTTCATTAACAACTTCGGCCGCTTCTTGCTCATCGTCGAAACTGATGATCAGGTCGTCTATGTAAGTGTTGTGTATCACTGCTTTGGCACCACGCGGCATGGATTGCATAAGCTGATCAGCCTTTTTATTTTTCACGTACTCAGCGCAACATGGTGAGCAAGTTGCACCAAATATCATGGACGACGTTACGTATACTCGTATAGGCTCGGATTGGTTTGCATCCCTCCATAAAAATCGTTACGCATTTATGTTTTCCGGTCTACCCTTTATTTGGGAGAACATGGCCCCGATATCCCCAGCGACAGCAATTTTACGTTGACGAAATTTGTACATAATTGCCATTAATTATTGAGCATGTTCTGGTCCTTTCAATAGTGTAGACTTCAGTGATGTATTTTCCACAACAGCAGCTTCATCAAATAAGATGCGCATCTTATTTTGCTTGTTGGGGCTTATTACACCGAAATGAGGTAAATACCAGGTCGTAGATGTATGGTGCTATGTTTCACGCATTGTTAACGGGTGTGCATATCGCTTATCGATATACTTTGCTGTTGTTGTTGTTGTAGCGATAAGGTTGGTCCCCGAAGGGTTTGGGGAGTGTTATCGATGTGACGGTCCTTTGCCGGATACAGATCCGGTACCACAGCTCCATTAAGGTGCTAGCCCGACCTTCCCGAGAACGATTTATGTGGCCACATTAAACCTTCAGGCCATCCCCTCCCTCCCCAACCCCAATTTCCATGGGGAACTTAGGGTCGCCAGAGCTTCGTCTGTTAGTGAAACAGGATTCGCCGTGGATAGGTGAGGTTGACAATTGGGTTTGGAGAAGCTATATATTGCGCTACACAACCCCTTGAATCTGGTATTTTAGTCGCCTCTTACGAAAGGCATACCTACCGTGGGTATATTGTGACCCCCTAACCCGCTGGGGTGATATACAAGGTGATAAACACAAGTCTGAAATTACAGAAGGGTTGAAGAAACTGATTGAAATTTGATATACTTTGGTATTTTTGCTTTGTAGGTGGCGGCATAGCTGACATCCTTCATCATTTTGTTTTCGGCACTAATTAATCTTCGCTTGGCCTTATCATAGCTGATGGGCAGTTGGATATGGTCCTCGCGCCAAAGCAATCCTACCTCATACCGATCCCCAAGATATCTGGTGGTTTCTTCCAGAATGCGCCTGGAACGGCTGATTTCACTTGACTCAAAAGTCGCGTTTGTATGCTTCACACCAAAGTTTTCAACACTGAATTAGTCCGCGACAAGCTGATGTAATTGATTTTCTCTGACGGGCTGGCGCACATGGAGCACCTTGGCTGTACTGACTGATCCTACTAGTCCGTGCGCCAGCCAACCCAATTTGGTGGCCACTGCGATGGGCTGGTCCGGTCCGACGTCAATCGTATCATTAGGTGTACCTAGAAAGCTGTTATCAAGGCCTATCAACAATGTCGGATTCACGTTTACATAATCTGCTACACACGAATGTACCAAATGTTCATGCGCATCTTTGCGAAACGACTGCGTCGGCAGATCGAGGTGTTTCACTGTTCGTACATTGTTAATATGATACGATGCTGAATCTAAACCACGAATTTCTAGATTAACCATGCCCGACTTCCCTGTAGTTTGTTTTTCGTTGCATCACTGGAATGTGAGTGGTGCGATGCTTCCCCGAACACCTAGGACGTTGGCAATATTGTCTTCCAAAAGTGTGACTGATGACCCTTCATCCATCATTGCGTAGATTTTAACAATTATCTTCAGTCCATTAATAATGACAGTAAGGGCTTTGAATAGGAATGCAGTGTTATTATTTATTGACGTATTTAAAACACATTCGCGTTTACTTGTGGTGTGGAAACATTTGATTTAACTGCAGCAGGTACTGGCTCTGAAATATGGAGCAGCTCGTTGTGCATACGTTGACAAGAATCAATGCCACATACCCTTTTAAATTGGCAGTTACTTAAATTATGGCCAGCTTTGAGGCAAGAAAAACAAAAGGAGCGTTGTTTAACGAACTCCCA
Source organism: Eurosta solidaginis (assembly GCF_040869045.1). Classification (NCBI taxonomy): domain Eukaryota; kingdom Metazoa; phylum Arthropoda; class Insecta; order Diptera; family Tephritidae; genus Eurosta; species Eurosta solidaginis. Next base: position 181,302,113 of record NC_090320.1, read on the forward strand.
TCTTTTAGATACCGACAATGTTTTAAATTCACCACAAAGTTCTAGCTGATGCTCTTGATTGCATTTAACGCAGGTCGTTACGGCTTTGGACTCACCTGATTCGGAAGTGTAGAACATTCGACGTGATCTGCTAGGGCCAGAGTTTTTTTTTTTTTTTTTTTTTTTTTTTTTTTTTAAAAAAAGTGAGTGACGGGACGAAGACTGGCATGACGTCTGTTGTTTTGTTGGCGACTCATGCTGGCCAGACTAACAACTTTCGCCAATTCATTTAACCAATCAGAAAAAACCTGAAGATTAGGATGTGATATATTCAGGATGTGACGACTTCACTCGAACTGCTTGGAGGGTGGCATCTTAAGGACGAGTAATTCCAATAGCATAGGGCTCATTAAATGATGATGGCAATTGGAAGACTTTAAAAACGCGTATTGCTTACCTTATTTGAAAAGTGAACTATTGTTTTCCATATTTCTTTCATTTATAACTGGGCACTGTTGTATCTTTTGCATCTGTACACGCAACAGTAACTCAGGACGTCCGAAATTAAATTCTAGTTCGTCTAAAATATGTGACACCTCGTCTGGAAAAATTAGCAGTGACGTAACCTTTTGCTTGGCATTTCCACTAAGCGCTTTCTGCAATCATATCAAATTTTGCTTGTTATTGTAGCAGAACTCTCTGGTGGTGTCAACGTAACTAGCTTTAAATAATGTCCAGTCTTCCGGATCACCACTGAAAATAGGCAAGGGATAAAGTTTAGCAGCTACATTTTCCACGTATGTCATCGTTCCTCGATATTGCTCAGCTCCTGGCTGATACATATGTGGTTGTGCGGCCTGCAAGGCTGGCAGCGATGGTAAATATTGGCCTGGTGGCGGTGTGTTCCCAAGGTCCACAGGAACATTCGGCATGGATCCTAAATATGGCAATTGATGGTGATAGGCAATTTGTGTTCCTGGTGAAACACCGGCGACGGTTGTGACGACAGGAGAGGGGGAAATTAGAGAATTTGCTGTGCCTAAAGTAGTTTGGTATGGGATATATTCTGATGATGGTTTCGTAGTCGTTGCGGAGTACTTGCAATGCTGAATGGTATATACGCTGGTTGAATCAACAGTGGTGGTAGAGCTCAGCGCTAAATTGTTTAAAGCATTTTCGGATGATTTCAATGTTATTGCAGATGAACCAGCTGGAAAATTAGCTGCGGCGGCTTTATCTCTATCCATTCGCAATCGCTCGTTGTCACGACGTAATTCGCTAACTGACTCCTGCTGGCTAACAACGTCATCAATTCTTGTTGTGAAATTTATTATTATTCATTTCAACCATTGTTCCGTTTAAATTTTCCTCTTCTTCCGAATTTCCGTCGGTATTTTTATTCTCCTCTGATTTGTTCCTTGTCATCATTTATGTGAAATTTTATGAACGCGAAAATGCACTTCTTTGTTGCAATTGTTTTTTCGAATGAAAAATAAAGTAGGGTATTTGATGGCATAAATCCAAAATTATTTTTTCTTATTTCAAAAAAATAGGTACGCAATATTAATTGACACATTTCAGTGGTGTAAAATATACAAAAAATTATTTGGATATGGCAACTCTGTTCTAAATATGAGCTGTAAAACATGATGCTTCTGAAGCAACAGCAAACTTGTAAACAGTTCAGTAAAATATTGTAAGAAAACAGCTGTTCGATAATAGTTAAAAAGGAAAATAAGAAATAAATTTATAATGGAAGAATATAAGAAAGGTATCTATTTTTTTAACTTAATGAACAAAATGTGGTTTATTGTGTCATATCTGTATAGTGTGGAGTTTTGTTTAATAGCTTTTTTAACCGAAAATTTCGTATTAACCTGTGTTCTGTGGAGTGAAAGTTGTGTGTATTGTCCCGTATTGTTCCAGATTTTTATGTTCGGTGGAAGTTTGGGGTATGTTCTTTAAAATCATGTATGTAACATTTGCCCGTTTTTGTCCCATTTAAGAATATTTGTAATTTTCAGCAACCTTTAAATTCCAACACGAAGAAATGCTTGGAGTTTGGATAGAGGGCGATCGCAAAACTAATGTTGTTTTGGATTGGGTTTTCAAAAAAATTAATACTAATGAGTTAAGTTTAAAGAAAAAAGATGAAATAAGAAAAAAATACAAAATTTATTAGCATATGTTAGCGAAAAATTATCAAAATGTAATCGTATGGTTAATAGATTTAAAGAGAAATACCCCCAGTGGGTTTCCGCAGCAACTATTATTGAAATTTTTGAGAATGATTTTGAAAAACCCTGTTCAAGTAAAGCAGAACGACCAAACGTTAGCTACACTGATGCAAAATATCGGCTTAAGAGGAAGCTGGCAAGTGATCTTTCTTGTGAAAACAATGACGATGTTGATTTTTTGATTCATGCAGCTACTGTTGCGGCAAAAAAATCAAAACAATGTGATTTAGCATTTATTTTAAAGAAAACTGCGCATCAAGCAGAACAAAGCGAAATAAGAAAAGCTGTTACCTCCAAAAAACCCGAAGCAGTTCCACTAACTCCGGAAGAAGCTCTCGCATTTTTACTTGAAAATCATTTAAGCAAAAGACAATATATCAGCATGAGGTTGTTAAATAAAAAAAGGAATTGCAATATGTATCCAAGCTATGAGGAAGTAATTAAATACAAGCTACTTTGCCGGCCTAAGGAGATATCTGTGTCGGAGTCTTCAGCAGAAGTATCACTGCAAAATCTCTTAGACCATACCGCACAACGCATTCCTTTATTCCAAAAAGATGTTTTGCACGTCATGGCAGAAATTTCGAATGTTGTTTTAAGTGCTAGCTATGGATTTGACGGTACAACGGGACAAAGTATGTTTAAACAAAGGTTTGAGACAAGTACACCTCAACTTTTTGACCAATCACTGTTTGTAATTACAGATGTTGGACAGTTCTGGAAAAATTATTTGGAGGAATCGCACTACGCAATCAGTGCGGTTTTGCAGGCCATTAAAAATGCAATTAGCAAAAGAATCTACAGCTCTAATTCTATCAGAAAATAGTCAGCTAGATATCCAAATATCTTATTTAAATCCATTTGAATATTACCTTGATAACGGAGAAAAAATTATTGTCAATTATGGTTTGTATATGACTTTGATTGATGGAAAAGTACTAAATGTTATAACAAACTCCAATTCTAATCAAAAATGCCCAATATGTGGTGCTCCACCAAAACAATTCGTAACAACTAAAAATTTTAATTCTGATGTTTTTAAACCCAAACTTACATCCCTTAGATATGGTATTAGCCCACTACATGCATGGATTCGAGTATTTGAATTCGTTGTACACATTGCTTATAGAATCGAATTAAAAAAGTGCCAAATAAGGGAAGCTGCAGATAAAAAAGCATTCCAACTTCGTAAACAAGAAGTACAAAAGAGGTTTTGGGAAGAAATGGGCCTTCATGTAGACAAGCCTAAAGCAAATGGCAGTGGAACATCGAATGACGGCAATGCTGCCCGGAAAGCATTTAACAATTTGGAACTCTTTTCTTTAATTACAAATATTGATATAGAAATTTTGAATAACTTTAGAGTTATATTAATTGCTATTTCCTGCGAGTATCCTATAGATACCACAAAGTTTGAAGATTTTTGCAAAAGAACTGCCTTCTTGTACATGGAAAAATATTTATGGTTTCCAATGTCCGCAACAGTTCATAAAATATTAGTTCACGGCTCACAGATTATAAAAAATTGCGTAATTCCTGTTGGTTGTTTTGGTGAAAATACGTCAGAAGCTCGAAATAAATTATACAAGAGAGATCGCAACGCACATGCAAGAAAAAATAATATGACTGATGTTTTCAATAGAGCAATGGATTCTTCAGACCCCCTTCTTTTCAGCTTGTCTTTATCCGCTAGAGAAAAATATCGGAAAAGAGAGAAGCTACCAGAAGAAGTAATATAATTGCTTGCACCCTCAAGTGAGCTTCAAATTTTCAACCACTTACCAGGGGGATCTGAATACGATTCGGATAATTCTGATTCCGATATATCGGAAGCAGACGTTGTGGAGAACGCTTTAGTTTTAGATACGGAAGATTGTGATTTCGAATGATTTGCTTGGTACATATAACTTTTTATATTATATTCAAGTGAATTTAATAATTCTGTAACTTCTCTCTCATTTCAGATGTACAGTTAATGTTATTATAAAAATAATTGTTTCAGTAAAAACATGTATAAATATTTGGATAATAAATTTATTTGACCACTTTTGCCTATCATATGCAAATTTTTCATTTTATGAAAGCAAATTTTTACTATAGGTCCAAGGGAGGTACTCCTAGGGACTGGTCGATTTCAACTATTTTTGGTATCGTCGATGCGTATTACGAGAATAACATATTTACCAATTTTCGTGAAGATATCGCAATTTCAAAAATTGTTACTATAGGTCCAAGGGAGGTACCCCTGGGGAATGACCGATTTCATCCATTCTCGGAATTTTTCTTAACTAAATCATATATAACCTGTATGCGAAATTTCAATGGCCTAGTACCACTCCTTCTAATTTATGCCAAAAAATTTGAATTTCAGACCATTGTGCATGGGTGAATTGATGTTTCATTTATTCGCTTACTAGCAAGCAACGTGCTAACAACAAGCATATGTATCGCGCATAATTATTCATACATATTTTGATACCGATAAGCCGATACCCATCACCGATGTTGCTACGCCAAGTGCATTGTACAGGTTTACAAGTATGATATGTATGAGAGGGAAACAATTTCTTTCCCTTTCTAACACACGGCAGTTTGACACTTCGATCAGTGTCAAACTAGCGTGGAACCCAGTGGAACATGAGTTTTGACACTGAACGAAGTGTCAAAATTACCGGGGTTGCTTCGTCGAAAGCGACACAGGGAAGCAAGAAAGGGATCGGAATATCAGATATGGGTTGCTGTGATGGTAAATTTTTTTGAACGAATTTAGTAGGAAATTCTAAGTGCACCCATATGGGTCCTTCAGAAAATTATAAAAAAGTCTTCAATTGGGGTATCTGAGGACGCGTAGTTATTTCAGAATTAAGAATACAAACACGTGAGTTAAGTTTTTCTACCCGTTCAAAAGTTCTCCGCGAAAAACAGTTTGAAACCGAGGTCGACTGCAATAACCCGTCCAAAAAAGCGGAAAGAAAAATGAATAGACGCGTTTTGTCCTGTTGTCAATAGTCCGAAGAGAAAAAGTATTCGAATTATTGGAAGCGAGGCCAAAACGCGTCTATTAATAACTCCCCCGACGGTTTTGGTCGTGTTTTAGCAATCGTCCCCGGTAATAAAGTATCACAATTTGTTAATTAAAATTATCCAAAATATATGGTTATTAAAGAGAGATGTAATTAAGTGCTCGTTTGAAAGTAAATAAGTATATTTCTTTGTAATATAAGAAAAAAAAATTTAAGCAGTTTTCGATAGCAGCTACTAAACTTTTTTTTGTCCTAAGAAGTACAACAGTGCCAAATAGCGTCCACAAAAAAAACGAACAAGAACAAGCATTTTATCAGGTGAGCGTGGCTGTGTATGTGCGTGCTGCTACATATCCTACTTGCATAGTGTACCTATACCAAGTGTGTTCACTAAGCGATAAACGTCAAAACTACAAACAGCCTCGCTCACCTGATGGAAATCTCAGGTCTAGAGTCGCATTTTTGGTCTCAACGACAACATTTTTGATTACCAATCGTATCGACTTTTTCAATTTTTCAATCATTCGGCGCACTCGGTAATGGTATCCATTTTGAATTCGCTGTCATTCCGAATCCAGCGAGTGCCTGTCAGAATGTTTGACAGATAAGTCAACACACTTGTACTTGTACACTATGCCTACTTGTAGACCTATACAATGGCCAAGTGCCAAGCGGCGACTAAAGCTGGAGACATTGGTGCTTTATCGGTAACCTTATAACAGCTGATTCGACCAATCTTATGAGAATCAATGCAATCGATTATTGGTGCCGCTAAGGTCGTAACCGTATCGTCAGTATCGTAGCCAACCAATTGGGTTTTGGTTTACCGTCGTAACGATAAATAGCTGATTACGTTAGGGATACGGATACAGCGATACGACATACGGCACCAATGACTCCGGCTTAACTCAATTAACGACGACAGAGCGAATCATATGCGTGTGAATTGAGAGGGCACAATTGTGCTATGAAATGAAAATCCCTGATATAAACTGATGTCATAGTCGCTTTAACTCAGTAGCACATTGATTTCGTGTGTAATACACTATACTGTATACTTCGTTTATCATCGGTTTTACTTGGGCGCTGTATTCAGTTTAGTTTCGTGTACATCGTTGTGTTGCTAGCGTCAGAAGACTGATATGATTTTATTAATTTTATTGCACTACTAGCTTATGCTCGTGGGTTTTACCCTACGTTTCTATAAAAATATGCTGGCTACGCGTAACTGGCCATGGGTAAAACATGAGTTGGTAAGATTGACTTCTGCTACAGCTAATGACTGCTTTGTATGATATATTCATATTTGTAACAGGATTCCCCTCGCGTAGATGAGGTTGAAAATTGAGTTGCAGAAGCCCTGAAGCTATGAAGGTTTGTATTGCGCTCATCAATCCCTTGTTTCGCAGCTAATGATAGTCCTTGATTTTCATTGAAAGGGATAGGAAATATGAGGCATTTAAAATTGAAAAGACAAACTTTTTTATTTTCGAAATTTCCTATAAAATCAATTGCTTCAATGACATTCGTAAAATTCTTGTAATGAAACGCCTTGTCCCACTACATAAGCGTGGAGAATCGAAAAAACGAAGCATAAATATTATGATGGGCCCATAATGCCCTTTTTTAAGGACCAATCGATGAGGACAAATTTCTGATGGCTCCAAAGATCAAATAAACTCAATCGGATATGCACAGCTTGGGACTCTTCCACGACTGTGTTAATAGAGTGATAAGTTGTATTGGTTCTACTGATATTAACATCGTCATTTTAAGGTGCCTAAAATGCCTTTTCTCAAAGCCATTTATAGTTTGTAAAGATAGATGCAATATTTGGAAGAAACATTAGCTATTAAAGCTTCAGGTGGTGCCATAATTTCTCAAAAACTTGCGTGAAAGGAAATCTCTTAGTAAAGAAATAGGTATTTTGCCATAATTAATTTCAAGAAGTTGTTTAGCAAAAGCTGCTGCTGAAGTGTTTCCGCCAAATTGCCCTCTCATATTTCTAAAGAGAGTAAATTTTTGACGTAAAGCCGTCTATAGACGAAAAAGTACCCATTTACTTCAACTGCGGCTGTTCCAGCAAGTAACAGGAAAGCACCACCTTTGGGATGGTGATTACACCTTAAATTCTTTGGGGTTTGGTCTAAAACTAGCACCGACTGTTTACGAGTCATGGTGCACACATCGCACACCCTCACTTTGTGGCCTGAACGTTTGCTTATGTTGCACATCGGTGTATCAGATGTTTGCAGACAGTGGTCATTTAAATGCGGTGTTGTACGTCCACCACACAAAGGGTATCCGCGGTATCTGAGAAAGCAACTGCCATAGTGATTTCTCTTTTTTGCTCTTACATAAATTTGGATCAAATTAAACAGAAATGTTTTTTTCCGGTTTCCCCAGGCGTATCCAAAAATACCAACCCTGAAGATAACATAAAAGAATACTAAAGGAATAACAGCCAAACCCAACTCTGCAATCAAACTTTACGTGTTGAAATAACCTAAGTTTTTAAGGCGGCCATAGTTCTAAATGTCCCATTTGTCTTGTTTTTTTTTTCAAATTACTTGTGCTGTTAGGACTTAACGTAATATAGCTCCTTACCAATTTTCATTATTCCATTTGTATGGGAAGTGCCACGCCCCTTCTTACTCACCCCTTATTTTCTTAGTGGTATTAGGGATTGATCCAATTTAACTCTTTACTGGATTTCAATGTTCTTGCATAAATACTTCCAGAGTTATGCTGTATCAAACATTCCATTTCTATGGTAAGTACCCCCCTTTTTTTATATTGAAGTTATGTATGTTTAGCCTATGACCATCTTTGGAAGGTTTCTAGTGCGTGATTCAAACTTAGATGTGATCGGCCGATCCGTTTAGGGCGCAATCCGATTATACCTACATACAAACATTCATAATTTTGACTTTGTATATATATAGATAGAAGATGTGGATAGACTGAAGTTAACAAAAAATTTTAACGGCGGAAGATTACTAAACATTCAAAAGGAATAACAGCCAAACAACTCTGTAATCAAACTTTAGCTGTTATAATAACCTAAGTTTGTACGGCAGCCATAGTTCTGAAAAATCCCATTTTAAGAAGGTGCCACGCCCCCTTTCCCCAATTCCACATTTTACTGGAAGTGGTAGGACTTAACCTCATATAGCTCCTTACCAATTTTCACTATCCTACCATTACTACATCCAGAGATATGCAGAATGATAAATTCCATTTATATGGGAGGTTCCACGCCCCTTCTCCCTCCCCACATTTTCTTGGGATTGACCTCGTATAACTCCTTACTGAATTTCAATCTTCTAGCATGAATACCTTCAGAGTTATGTAGTACCAAATATTTATTTTGCATGGGAGGTGCCACGCCCCTTTTCTATATCGATATTATTTTTAGCATATGACCATCCTTGGAAGGTTTCTAGTGGGTTGTGCAAATTTGGTTGTGATCGGTCGATCCGTTTAGAACGCAACTCGATCTATACCTACATACATACATGCCTACATACATAAAACACAGTTGACTTTTTTGCTCAATAAGTCAATTGAGTACTGAACTGCTTCGTGACTTATGAGCGGTTATTCATTTTACGAAGCATGACTATGTAAATGGGTGTTAGTGGATATAAGTGCTTGATATTCTTTGTTTGCATACGCACTAATACTCATTTTATGGTTAGTCCACTATTAACCTTAAAAGATGAATATTTGCAGCTCACTGGTCTGCAGGCTTTAATAATAGCAAGTCAATGAATTTGTTAAATATTTCTTTTGCTTTTTTATCTTTGTTGAATTTTATAATGAAATTCGGAATATTTAACGCTTTTCGCCGTAAAGCTTTTGTATAATGAAACCAGCAGCCAACCATTTGTGTTTTTGTATATAGGGTTTTCAATCATTACGCATACCAGTCTCATAATCAATGATGACGGTGGTTGGACACAGTTCTAGTACATTTAACTTAATGTATTGTAACAAATGTGTGTATTCCTGTTGAGACTTGTTACAAGCCAACCTAATATAAACGCACGCAAGTCATTTTCTGTGAAAAATGTCTCATGCACATACAACTTGTATGAGAGCAACTCAAATTGAATTTGCTGCGTGAAAACCTAACTCGATTTCCAATTTTTTTCCGCGTGACATTTAGATTTGACGTTTGCACACATGCTTTACATTGTCGCAACGCATGCTTATTTGGGTTAAGGCAAAAAACGCCGGTTGTTTGCGTGCGCTAAAAAAACGCAATGCGGTTTTATTAAGTTGGCTTGTTAGACATTAAAACAGAGCCAGCCACACAAATACTAAATCAATTGCATAAGTTTGTGTAAAAATTTAGTGACAACTCCCCACAGTGTGCTAAAAGAAATGTGGACTGTGAAGTTTGAAATTAAAAAGGACTTTGGTTATTTGATTTCAAGCTAATCCTAACTATATTTACTTATATTCATATAAATAAGAACGCGGAGGTCGAGCTAGTCAGATAAAACTTTCGTGTTTATTCAATGCAAAATTTACTTAAAAAAATTCACTTTTTCATTAAGAAATATTGTTTGCATGCGCTAAAAAAACGCAGTGCGGTTTTATTAGGTTGGCTTGTAAGTTTTATGTTTTCATTCCATTCCATTCGCATAACACCAACACGCAGATTTTGGCAATCTGAACTAACATATTTTTTGTTGTTGTACAGATGACCCAACCATATAGTTGAACCATGGGGATACATCAGCATTTTGTGAAACAACAAATAAGAAGTATTTCTTTTAATTTTGTGTATTTTGAAAAAAGTGAATATACTTTTTTATTTTTTGAAATTGTGTACAAAGTGCGGTTAGGATCGGAATTTACAGGAGAAAAACATAATGTAAAATAATTAATAATTTGTTTTGGTTTGTCAGTATTTATTGCAAGCTCAGCACCACGCTCGCGGTTCATCAGTTCAATATAATTTGTTAATATGGATCACGATCCAGTATTGACTGTTTGTAGCTGTCATGGCGGAACGATACAAGGTGGCAGCATGGGACAGCTGATCATACCCTTTTTTTATTTGATTTGATACATTAACTTTCGGCGCAGTACGATTTTGACATTTGTCCATCGAATTTACAAAAACAAAATACATGGAATTTTTATTTATGTTTGTAGGTATGTCACCATGCTGCCACCTTGTATCGTTCCGTCATGGTAGCTGTTATGCACAAATATTTTTTTTATTGAAACTCGTTGCTGGAAGACGAGAGGGTGACGAGGAAAGCGGACGGGCATCGAGTTGTTTGTGCTCAGCGACCATCTTTGTACTGACTTTATTCTGCTTTCAATTCTGGTGTTTGTTCATTTTTTTATACTTAGCTGAGCAGAGCTCACAGAGTATATTAAATTTGTTCGCATACCGGTACCCTGTAACGGCATAAACTAATCGATATAGATAGCGACTTCTATATATCAAAATGATCTGGGCGAAAAAAGGAATTCATTTAGCCATGTCCGTCCGTCCGTCCGTCCGTAAACACGATAACTTGAGTAAACTTTGAGGTATCTTGATGAAATTTGGTATGTAGGTTCCTGGGCAATCATCTCAGATCGCTATTTAAAACGATATCGGACAATAACCACGCCCACTTTTTCGATATCGAAAATTTCGAAAAACCGAAAAAGTGCGATAATTCATTACCAAAGACAGATAAAGCGATGAAGCTTGGTAGGTGGGTTGACTTTATGACGCAGAATAGAAAATTAGTAAAATTTTGGAGAATGGGCGTGGCACCGCCCATTTTTAAAAGAAGGTAATTTAAAAGTTTTACAAGCTATAATTGGGCAGTCGTTGAAGATATCATGATGAAATTTGGCAGGAACGTTACTCCTATTACTATATGTGTTCTAAACAAGAATTAGCAAAATGGGATAACGAACACGCCCACTCTTTAAAAAAAAATTTTAAGTAAAATTTTAACAAAAATTTAATATATTTACAGTATATAAGCAAATTATGTCAACATTCATCGCCAGTAATGATATGGTGCAACAAACTACAAAAATAAAAGAAAATTTCAAAATGGGCGTGGCTCCGCCCTTTTTCCTTTAATTTGGCTAGAATACTTTTAATGCCATAAGTCGAACAAAAATTTACCAATCCTTGTGACATTTGGTAAGGGCATAGCTTCTATGACGATAACTGTTTTCTGTTAGCGAAATCGGTTGAAGCCGCGCCCAGTTTTTATACACAGTCTGTCCTTCCGCTCGGCCGTTAACACGACAACTTGAGCAAAAATCGATATATCTTTACTAAACTTAGTTCACGTACTTGTCTGAACTCAGTTTATCCTGGTATTAAAAATGGGCGAAATCCGACTATGACCACGCCCACTTTTGCGATATCGAAAATTTCGAAAAATGAAAAAAATACCATAATTCTATACCAAATACGAAAAAAGGGATTAAACATGGTGATTGGATTGGTGTTTTGACGCAAAATATAAATTCAGAAAAAACTTTGTAAGATGGGTGTGACTCATATCGTACAAACACATTCTAGAGTCACCTCAGGCCCAAATTTATGGTGATATCTCGAAAAGGCGTCCACATACAGAGCTAAGGCCTACTCCCCTTTAAAACACTCATTAACGCCTTTCATTTGATACCCATATCGTACAAACACATTCTAGAGTCACCCCTGGTCCACCTTTATTGCGATATCCCGAAAAGACCTACAGAACTAAGGCCCCCTCCCTTTTAAAATACACATTAACACCTTTCGTTTGATACCCATACTGTACAAACTCATTCTAGTCACCCCTGGTCTACCTTTATGGCGATATCTCGAAAAGGTGTCCACCTATAAAACGAAGGCCTACTCCCTTTTAAAATACCCATTAACACCTTTAATTTGATACTCATATCGTACAAACACATTCCAGAGTCACCTCTGGTCCACCTTTATGGTAATATCTCGAAAAGGCGTCCACCTATAGAACTAAGGCCCACTCCCTTTTAAAATACTCATTAACACCTTTCACTTGATACCCATATCGTACAAACACATTCTACGGTCAGCCCCGGTCCACCTTTATGGCGATATCTCGAAAAGGGGTCCACCTACAGAGCTAAAGCCCACTCCCCTTTAAAATACCCATTAGCACCTTTCATTTGATACCCATATCGTACAAACACATTCTAAAGTCACCCCTGGTCCACCTTTATTGCGATATCCGGAAAAGGCGTTCACCTACAGAACCAAGGCCCACTCCCTTTTAAAATGCACATTAACACCTTTCGTTTGATACCCATACTGTACAAACGCATTCTAGTCACCCCTGGTCCACCTTTATGGCGATATCTCGAAAAGGTGTCCACCTATAAAACTAAGGCCTACTCCCTTTTAAAATACTCATTAACACCTTTAATTTGATACTCATATCGTACAAACACATTCTAGAGTCACCTCTGGTCCACCTTTATGGTAATATCTCGAAAAGGCGTCCACCTATAGAACTAAGGCCCACTCCCTTTTAAAATACTCATTAACACCTTTCACTTGATACCCATATCGTACAAACACATTCTAGTGTCACCCCCGGTCCACCTTTATGGTAATATCTCGAAAAGGCGTCCACCTATAGAACTATGGTCCACTCCCTTTGAAAATACACATTACCACCATTCATTTCATACCCATATCGTACAAACACCTAGAGTCACCCCCCGTCCCCCTTTATGACGATATTTCGAAAAGGTGTCCACCTATAGAACTAAGGCCCACTCCCTTTTAAAATACTCATTCACGCTTTTCATTTGATACCCATATCGTACAAAACACATTCTAGACTCACTCCCGGTCCACCTTTTTGGCGATATCTCGAAAAGGCGTCCACCTATAGAACTAAGGCCCACGCCCTTTTAAAATAATCTTTAATACCTTCCATTTGATACCCATGTCATACAAACACATTCCAGGGTTACCATTAGTTCATTTTCTAAATGGTGATTTTCCCTTATTTTGTCTCCAAAGCTCTCAGCTGAGTATGTAATGTTCGGTTACACCAGAACTTAGCCTTCCTTACTTGTTTTATTTATTTAAGAATTTTTTGTTGATTTTGAATACTAATTGAGGGGATGTGTGGAATAATGGTATAAGTCGAGTTACCATATTAATCTTAGAAAATAATAGTGATATTTAACAAAGATATTAGCTTCATTTATGGAAAAACGGTATAACTCTCTAATAAAATTTTGCAGTAGTGAAGCATCGAAATGGTATGAAAATATATTCAATGTCGTAGACCAGAAAGGACTTAAAAATAAAAGAATTGAAGTGGTTTCAAAAATGACTAAGCAGACAGAGAACTCCATTGTTAAAAATAGAAAAAGTTTAAAAACGATAAAAGTAGTAAAAAAAGATTGCTAAAAATAACAAAAGGAAATAAGAAATAGTTATAAGCACATCTAAATAATAGGATATAATGTATTTAACAATGGTTATTAATGTATCTACTATTTTGTTTAATAAAGTATCTCAATAAAATTATTTGATATTAGATCTATGGAATAATGGTATAACTCATAAAAAAAGAAATCATCAATTTTCTAATAAAATTATGTATATATAAAATTTGTTACTTTTTCTTATCAAAGAATCATACTATCTAAAATCCTACCAAGTAGCATTATTATAAATTTATCTTTACATGCATTGTTAACTTTTCTCAAAGGGATGATTCTTGAGTTATACCGTTATTCCACACATCCCCTCAATTTTTATAATTTTAATTCATATTTGTAATATTTCTCTCTATCTATAAACCATAGAAAATGTAGAAATTTTTCCATTTTGTTGTCAAAAGTACACGCAACGATAAAAATACCTTTATGAAACTTATTTTTCGGTTTCTATATTTTCTATACTCCAACCCATATATATATTTGAATAGAAAATTTATAAATGTGGCAAGAATGTTAAAGCTGAATTTTTAATTAAAAGAACAAAAATATTCTGTGCCAGCTTTATAAACATTTTGAATGCATAAAAAGTAGATTTTATATTTAGCTGTTGGCCCTTAGTACAGGATCAGAATGAAGGGACTTTAACTTGTGTTAGTGAGTGTTGCATATGGAATATTTTCTACGTTTACAACGCTTCCTAGACAGATAATTGTCATAGTAATTATTCAAACTTTCAATAAATAAAACCAATGTTTTCAATGAATTGAAATAAAATATAAAATTTTTGCTTCGAACGCGTGTAAATATGATACGCAACCCCAAAAGAGAAGCTGCCGATAATCAGCCACAAAACTTTTTGTGTATAAACGGGGACTTTGCAACTAAATTTTCCTACCCCATGATTTTTCGCCGTAGACATCTACACACGTATGTACGTATGCGGATATATGATCCCTAAAAATATTCATCGTGACCAGCTTAAAATCAACTTAATGATTAAATAATGATACTAATGCTAACTTTGTACCTAATTTTTAAAACATTGATTTTATTATATTTCTCAAATTTAAAAACTTACATCTTCTGAGCGTGAGTCATATACCAATTGGTTGTCTCCCAGTTGTGATTGTACTCGATGATGATCACGTGCCACCCTAGAGTGCTGATAGTGTTGTGCTTCCAAATTATGCTTCTTTTTCCGGTGTAATTGCTGACGCTTTTGCGGTTGTGTTCGTTCACGTAAGTGGCGTGTATGTTGAAACTCGATGTTTGAATTTTTCGCGGCATGCACTGGCCAATCTGCTTCATAGTCATCAATGCTACTGTCATAATAGTAGTCATCATTGTCCGAAGCAAGTGGATCATTATTTAAATCTCCATTATAATCATAGTACTCTACATCGTTATCCAGATAATCGATTGCGCCATCGTTATCGAGTTGTGCTTCACTGGTGCCATCAATAGTAGGTTCTGAGGTCGTTACCCCAATTATCTCATTAATGCCACCTACTGACGTTGATTGTTCTGGCAATAATTCCGTAGCAATATTAATTACACTTTCATCCTTGTGACTACCAGAGTATAGCGAACCGGATGCTCGTACTAGCTTGTTGTGATCAGTATTCATTTGCCTTATAGCTGATAAGTCATGATCAAATCCATTAACTGATACCACGGTGAGATTAGTTTCAGTTAAATCTGAATTTAACGGCCATTTATCTTTATTTTGTTGCAGTTGTTGTCCGTGCTGCTGTTGTTTTACAGATTGTTGGTAATAATTTTGCGTAGTTTTCTTCACATCATCCAGTGTTATTGTGTGTGCTAAGATTGCCTTAGGAAATGAAGTCGGCTTAACCAATCTTAATATATTTGTAGACCTCTCAGAATTTATTGTTGTTGCTGCCATTGTGATAGTCCTTGGTTTAGACACGTTTCTGTGAGGTAAATGAACGTTGGTTTGTTCAGCGTGTATCGAATTATGATGCTCGTCATGTTGTTGATAATGACTATTATAATTGGTACGAAGATTATTTCTTTCCGGATGGAGTTTATACTGTTGTTGATAGTGTGAATGGCGTTCAACAATTGAGCTGTCGGCAATATCTTCTTGTTTAAAGAATTCTGTTGCAGTTTCGATTTTTTGCATTTTAATATGTTCTTGGCGCCTGCTACTGCTATCTGATGACCGAAATTGCGAAGGCTTGTGGCGTAAGTGATGGCGTTGCACTAGATTTTTAGATTCTGCAAATTCTATATCACGGTGGAAATCGTAATCATAGCTGGAGTGTAATGGCAGAGCAATCTGCAGTCTGAGGAATATTAGCGCAACAAAAATTAATAGTGTTTGCATTATTATTGTTGCACGGAGATTTATGGTGAGCTGCAATAACAGTAAATATTAAGATGTAGCGTATTTGCTTGATCTTTTAGCGACGATTACGTTCTAAAGTGTTAGTTGGTGTTTGTGTTATACAAAATTTCATTGGCATTCGCTTCCATATTTTTTCCGCACTGCTAATGGATTCAAGATATTAACTTTTTCGCACCTACACATTTACTGCTGCTTTGCGACTTCGCGCTATTAACACAGCTAATATACGCATACATACTACACATGCTATAAAAGTAGATATATGTATGTAAACACTAGTGCATTTTTAAGACAATATTTGCTAAGAACTTTTTTGTAAAAATTAAAGGCATTTCAGACGCATAAGTGGTGCACTGGTTTGTTTGTACTGTTTTTTTTTTTACATTCCATTTCCATTACAGCTTCTCGGGTTAAAAAAAAATCAAGATAACATTTGATAAACAATTCCTAATGTCTGAGGACCAATTCATGGGCATCATTTACATAGTGAGGAAAAAGAGCTCAACATAAAGATCATAAAGAAATGCTGAACAGACAGCAAACAAATGCTTGAATTAGCATTTACTCTTACTTGCACAGAATCAACCCCGACATACGTAATGTCTGTCCTGAATGCGATGTGTCCCCATATGTCAACAACCATCTTTTAAATTGTAACGTGGAGCCTACGCCTTTAACAGCAAAATCCCTATAGTCCAACCCTGCTGAAACTGTAAGTGTTTTTGGATGAATTAGATGACAATTCGTGAGTGGTCGCACCTGTTGAATATGGCGAGACATCTAACATTAAAACTATATTAGATAAGTATTTTCTAAACGGAATCCCCTGTCTCTAGTGGTTTGAAAAGCTCTCTGTTTGTATCATTAAAATCAAAAATTCATCTGCCCTGGCAGAAAGTCGGCCATATAATATAAGCCCTGTCAATTTGTTGACAAAAAAAAAATAATAATTTACATAACTTAGCAAAACATTTTTTTACAGTGTATGCTTTTGCGAGATATGGTCTCTATACTTGAACAGGAGTCGTTAAATATGGCTAAATGACAATCATTAAGGTGATGCTTAGTAGCAGACCAACAGCGCCAATAACTATCCTATACATATATCTCGATTATTGTTGCAGACACTATAGTCTGTTCGTTGGACGTGTTGAAGCTATTGACACCATTCTACGTATACATATACATATGTAAATATATAAACGCACATAAAATATTTGCATATACGCATTTGCTTTATATGCATAAGTCTCGCCTTATTAATTGCTTTTTCAGAGGCGCAGTCAGACTTTGGTGATGCTGGTGGTGCATCCAGTTTCTGGATGAGTTAACGATTATCCGATGGCTGATTGTATGCATAATGTCGCTTGAAATGTATGAGATGAACATTGTGGTCAAAAAAGAGCAATTCAAGAATATTCCTAGTTTCTCGGCCTGAGAATGGAAACAACACTTTTCAAGTCCCGTCACAATTTGAATTTTCGTGCAAACGTTACACATAACAAAACTACCAATTAACAAAATGTTATTATATATATATATGTACATAACTAAAATTATGCTTTTATATTGTTAAACTACCTGTAATGGAAACTGGCGTTGCTCCTTTTTTGTCAAGGATGCTTTGAAATCTTCGATTAATTTGATTTCTTTTTCAGCTGTGTAAATAAATACCGTTTTCAGTATCCTATGAGCTTTTCATGTGAATTCAGCACCACATATCGAGGTCAGTAATTGAAAATATGTATTAAAGTCAAATCTTAAAAAAAAAGTAGGGTCTGAAAAACAAATAAAACAGTCGAATGCAAGGCGCGAAAAACGTTGTAAGTGCGAATGAAGGTGTTTCGGGAATTAAATAAATAAGCCTTTAAATTAGAATCAAATATACATAGTTTCCTTATGTTTTTTATTATTATTTTTTTATTATGATTTATTATGGAATACATGATATTTGTGCAAAAATGAAGTTTATAACGTTTTTCAATTTCTTTAGCTAATAAATTCTTCTTGGAAATTATCTATTGCTCTTAAATTTTTGTCATAAAAGTTAATCTCGTTGTTTTCTACTTCCTATTTCAGTTTTCTGACTATTTCCTTGGATATTATAGCTGTGTTTTTCTACACGTATATACGTACGGAGGGTGCAGCCGTGTGTAGAAGTCCACGAAAGTGGGGAAAGCTTCTGACCGCCATTCACCTGGAAATAGCCAGAGCGATTCTTTTGCATGCGGTTCAAGCAGCTCACTACCTCCGGTCGCTTACGGCCAAGTATCCTCTGGGTAGCCACTAAACATCCGTTTAGTGGTGAGATAATGTCAGAAGACGAAAACCTGGCTAGGCCACTCTGACATAATCGGTTTAAGGGCTAGCGGGGGGATCTCCCATCGCCATCGTCTGTTCACCACTAGGTGCGGCTGCAAGCGGGCGTCTGTCTTGGTGCAAGCGGCTCGCTGTATAAACGTGCAAGTAATATTTTTCACTCCCGCTGAGCGGGTTGTGCGCTGAGCTTGGGACCCGCCACGTCAAACCATACTCAAATGAAAATCAGGAAAAAGCCTTGGATAAAAAGAACACTCTCCACTGATGACGCCCATGGCAAACGTTTGAAGGACAATGAATTGAGGGCATGCACCTGGAACGTCCGCTCTCTGAATGGGATTGGTGCAGATGCCCGGCTTGTTGATGTCCTCGTCAAAGCAAAATCTGGCATCACCGCCATCCAAGAAATGCGTTGGACGAAGCAAGGAAGAAAGAAGATTAAAAATTGTGACATCTATTGGAGTGGCCATACAAATAAGCACAGTTTCGGCGTCGGATTCGTGGTGGGAGAGAGACTTTGGACGAACGTCTCGCCGCTATCTGAATAAAAGCAACATTTTTTAATATATCATTCATCTGCGCCCATCCACAGACAGAGGAGAAAGACGATGAGGTGAAAGACGCTTTTTATGAACGATTAGAGCTCACATACGAGCGCTGCCCCCGCCATTATATAAAAGTCGAGCTTCGCGACTCTAACGTCAGGGTACGCAAAGAAGGTGTTTTTGGCCCCACAGTCGGAAAGTTCAGCCTACGCAATGAAACTTCTCCTAATGGACTGAGGCTGATTGACTTTGCCGGTACTTAAAACATGGTCATATCCAGCACGAGGTTCATGCATAAAAAGATACATCAAGCTACATGGCTGTCTCCTGATCGAAATACTCGCAATCAGATCGATCACGTTGTGATAGACGGACGGCATGCCTCCAGTGTTTTAGATGTGCGCACGATCCGAGGACCTAACATCGACTCGGATCATTATCTCGTCGCAGCCAAAATACGCACCCGCCTACGCGCGGATCAAACCAAGGAACAAAAAACACAAAGAAAGCTAGACGTCGAAAGGCTGCAATCGCAACAGACTGCCAATAATTTCGCAACTCGACTCTCACAGCTGTTCTCTGAGAGCACAACTCAGCCTGAATGAATACAAGAGCAGTGGGAGCATATCTCCAAAGCACTTCATACTGCCGCCGAGGAAAAAATTGGTTACCGGTGGCCACGAAAAAAGAACTGGTACGTTGAAGAATGCCGCGTTGCAACCGAAAGAAAAGACGCTGCCTACAGGGCTACGTTAAAAGCGAGCGCAACAAGAGGAGTGTGTGAACGCTACCGCGAGTTAAAAAGGGAAGCGAGACGCCTTTTCAGGAAGAAAAAAGCAGATGCAGAAAGCCGTGAGTGCGAGGAGCTGGAGCTACTAGCCACCAGGAATAACGCCCGAAAATTTTACCAAGCAATTCGGCGACAGACGGAAGGTTTTAAGACCGGGCCAAACTTCTGAAAGAACTAAAACGGCGACCTTGTAACTGATGTGCAGAGAGTACTTAGATTATGGAGGGAAACCTTCTCTGCTCTCCTAAATGGAGACAACGATTTACGATTTCTAAGTATTCTTTGCCCAGTCAACAAGAAGGGGGATACTGCAAACTGCACCAACTATCACGGAATCAGCCTTCTTAATATCGCATATAAGGTCCTGTCAAGTGTATTGTGAGAAAGATTAAAACCCACCGTAAATTAACTGATTGGACCTTATCAGTGCGGCTTCAGACCTGGTAAATCTACCATCGACCAGATTTTGACAATGCGCGAAATCTTGGAAAAAAAACGCGAAAAAAGAATCGACACACATCACCTCTTCGTCGATTTTAAAGCCGCCTTCGACAGCTTGAAAAGCAGCTGTCTATATGCCGCTATGTCTGAATTTGGTTTCCCCGCAAAACTTATACAGTCAGAATTGGAAAGGACCTCTCCGAGCCATTCGAAACTAAACGAGGTTTCAGACAGGAGACCCCTATCGTGCGAATTCTTTAATTTGATGCTGGAGAAAATTATACTAGTTGCAGAACTTAACCGCTCTGAAATAATATTCTATAAAAGCGTGCAATTACTGGCGTATGCTGATGACATTGATATCATCTACCTAGACACTCGCGCCGTTAGTTCTGCTTACTTCAAACTGGAAAATGAAGCGGTAAAGATATGTTTGATGGTGAATGAGGACAAAACGAAGTACATGCTGTCATCGAGCAAAGGGTCAGCGCATACGCGCCTTGGCAACCACGCTACTGTTGGCAGCCATAATTTCGAAATAGTAAAATCCTTCCTTTATATGAGAACCATCTTCAACACTAACAACATCAGCTCAGAAATCCAGCGAAGAATCACTCTTGCCAATAAATGCTACTTCGGACTAGGTAGGCAATTAAAAATTTAAGTCCTCTCTCGGCAAACGAAAATCATACTCTACAAGTCACTTATCGTACCCATCTTGATATATGGTGCAGAAGCATGGACCATGACAACATCAGATAAAGCGGTTCTGGGAGTTTTCGAGAGAAAAGTTCTTCGAAAGATTTATGGACCTCTACGCGTTGGTGATGGCGAGTACCGAAGAAGATTTAACGATGAGCTGTACGAGCTATACGCAGACATCAACATAGTTCAGCGAATTAAAACGCAGCGGCTGCGCTGGCTAGGCCATGTTATGCGAATGAAAGATAACGCTCCGGCCAAGAAAGTGTTTCTATCGGAACACGCCTATGGAAGCAGATGTAGAGGGCGGCCCCCACTCCGTTGGAAGGACCATGTGCAAAACGATTTAAACTCCCTTGGTGTGACCAAGCCGGTTGACATAGAGAAGGAGCGACTGGCGCGCCTTGTTGGACGGACAAAACCGTTTAAACGGTTAAGCGCCAATTAAGTAAGTAATATACGTATGGACTTTATATGGACTGCTCATTGCAAAAATTTATCTATACTTATGAAATTGTTTCGCATAAAATGAATACTAAAAAGTGTGTGTCTCCATTATACTCCACTTAAAATTTTGGTATGCGTTATACACTATGGGCCTAAGAGATGTGTGTCTTTACTATATCTCCATTCACTACCGCTATGCATTATTCTCCACGAGCGTTTTTAGTTGTAAATTTAGATGCATATACATGTTAAAAAAACACGGCTTTTGTCTTAAGTATCACCGAAGTCTGAAAAAGATACTAACAGCCTTATTTTGTTTAGCAAAAGATGCGCCTAATTAACGATACCTGCGTTGGCGATATCGTTAACTAATGTTACACTGAAGCTTGCGTTGTCGTTTATCTGCTAGCTTTCCGTTATTCATCCACGAAAGCGTTTTTCGTATGCGGTAGACGACATCGCTGATCCGCTTTACAACTTTGTACGGGCCTTCCCCCCTACACTGAACATTTGATGCAACACCTTTCCGCCAGTGAGGTTTGTATAACATACCGAATCTTTCTCCAGGAAATCTTCCGAATTGTTGTCTTTGTCGTACTTGTCTTTAATCTTAATCTCACATTCTGTTTTTTGGCCAATGGACTACTTCCAAGAGCTTAGCAGATTGGCTTTGCATCATTAGTATCGATTTAACGTTTCACAACATTAGTGCATCCTAGCTTAAAACGATTGCATTTGGGAACGGTCAACTAAGAAGTCCATCAATATGACTTTTCCAAAAATCTTTTGACCTTCCCAAATTAAAACTTCACATACTTACCGTTTCTCCCTGAATTTGGTTATACTCGCCAGTGACCAAATCAGATATGATTATGGAATGAGATCCGTATTTACAGTTAGTAAACGCTTTTTGGCATCCACATATCCTCCGACGGTAGGATTGCATTCAGCGAGCTCTAGCTCACCTCCTTAAGTTTTGTACTTCAGATCACCTATGTTGTGGGAACAACTAAGGTCGAGGCCGCAATGTTGTGAAATGTGACCTGGCTTCCCGCATTTGAAGCATTTGATTACTCTGTCACTCTGCAGTTCCGTTTCCTTTATTGCTTCCAATATTGTGTTCACCCAGTCTGGCCTTTCTACTTCCATATGGCGCGCCTTGAATGCTGGCTTACACAGTTAATGAGTGCGTGTGAGTTTGTACATGTCGCTCGCTTCGATTTGACATTGTGAGTTATATTTGTAGGTTTGAATGTTAGCTCTCTCAATGTAATCCACGGGTGTGCTCACATTTGCAAGGTGAGCCAATCTTTCAAAGGGCACCACGAACTCCTGCAAAATTTTACCAGTCTCCTGGAAGGGGCTCAGTAACCCCATTTGGTATATATGTATCCTATGCTTGCTTCCTTATCGCCTCTCTAGAACGCCCATCAACGTTTCGTAGTTGTTCCGCTCTCCTTCGATCTGTAAGATTTCAGCAGCAGGCCATTTCAATGTCACGAATAGCGCAACGTCTTCTCAAATAGGCGCTCGAATACCTGGAAAGAAACAAAACCGTCAAACGTTAATGATTTTGCCTCCAGAGTAGACGCTGAAGTGATTGGACGATTCAACTGTTACTCCTGGACACGACCTTTCAAAGCATAAGTCTCGGCCTCCATTTAAACTTGTCGACCACTGAGCCCTTCTTGAAAGTGCGTTAGTTTCTCTTCCATACGCGCTCCCAGTTGTGCAGAGATCTGCGAGGATATCTGTGTCGCCATTTCGAATATACGTAGCTCCTGTGCTTCAATCTTGGAGGTTATACGACTCCTTCGATTCGAGTTAAGATGACATATATGTGTTCTATTCTTCCAGCTGCGATGACCTGTTTGTGGATATTTGTGATGACATTTATGATATATGTACGTTTTCCATTTTCGTCGATATCTGTGCTAACAAAGGCAATATCGCGTTAGTCTCCCCGCTTGCGACTGCATGCGGACCTTTGTTCTTCTCCTCCATTTCAGGCGCTGACTCTTCCACGTCAGGATGAAAAGCGTGCTCATCAACGGCGACTCCTTCCGATTCCATAGTCGAGATTGTAGCTCGGATTTATTGCCAATGTTATTCAATCCACGGGCTTCCAACTTCTTTTTGAGCTGCTGAATCTTTAAATCACTTAGCTTACCATGTATTTGTTGTCTTTGAAATCTTCGGAATTCATTTAACAGTTCCTCTCCTGACACCAGCTGTAGCGAATTCTAAGAGACTCTCCATTATTCTGGACCTTCTGTTATGGTTCGAACTGTCGAAAAAATAACTCAAATATTCAGTTGACTATATTTTACTTACTTACTTAATTGGCGCTTAACCGTTTAAACGGTTATGGCCGTCCAACAAGGCGCGCCAGTGGCTCCTTCTCTCTGCCAACTGGCGCCAATTGGTCACACCAAGGAAGTTTAAATCGCTTTCCACCTAGTCCTTCCAACGGAGTGGGGGCCGCCCTCTAACTCTGCTTCCACAGGCGGGTTCCGATAGAAACACTTTCTTGGCCGGAGCGTCATCTTTTATTCGCGTAACATGGCCTAGCCAGAGCAGCCGGTGCTCATCGTTAAATCTTCTTTGGTATTCGCCATCGTTAACTACATGTATGTGCGTGAAATACTCTCTTCGCTCTTAGCTTCGCTGTTTTCATGTATGTGTGGCTGCTTGCTTTGCTGTTGGTGTGCATTTATTTACTAGCAGCATTGTGATGTATCGAAATGCTAATATTCACCAAAATATGTATTTTGCTCTCATGAAAATAGGGTTTATTATTTTCATAGCAAATTTAGGAACTGTTTTTTAAAAGTTAGCAAACAATGCGTGCGTTCGTTTTGCTTTTAATTTCTCGTTGATTAACGACTGAACCCCTATCATTATGATCTTAATACCCTTACTAACACAGTTTTGAGGAGCCCTAATTTAGACAATTCTTTAACATTTTTTTTTCTTTGATTCAAGGTTCGATTCGAGCTCAAGGCCAGAACAATAATTTTTTTCTAATGATAATTATTGTTATTTTTAAATTTTTCTAAATTTGAAAAATTGTATTTTGTTTTTGGAATAGTAAGTAGAAAATTTTTCAGACAACCTGCCATAGCTGCGCAGATAGATCCATTTCGAAGGGTGCTAAGCCTTCATCATCAGTACGCTTTAGGCACGCTGCGCTAACCATTTTTGACTGGCAAATTTGCTACTTCTATTCCTTTTACCAACTATATTTATTCAGTGTTGCGCCATCTGGTGTAAATCACTGATAATGCTGGATTTTTGTTTATTGTCAATTACTTTGTTTAACATTCCCAAGTGCTCATGGTTTATTAACAATTGTTTTTGTTTTTATCGGCCTATTGATAAATGATTCAAGGTTCGATTCGAGCTCAAGGCCAGAACAATAATTTTTTTCTAATGATAATTATTGTTATTTTTAAATTTTTCTAAATTTGAAAAATTGTATTTTGTTTTTGGAATAGTAAGTAGAAAATTTTTGAGAATTTTTTTTTTTTTTTTTTTATCAATACATTTATAGTTAGTTAATTTTTGGTCAAAGTTTGGGCTTGGGTGGGATCACAGGCAAGACACCTTTAAACGCACATTACATACTCAGCTGGGAGCTATGGAGACAAAATAAGGGAAAATCACCATGTAGGAAAATGAACCTAGGGTAACCCTGGATTGTGTTTGTATGACATGTTTATCAAATGGAAAGTATTAAAGAGTATTTTAAGGAGGAGTGGGTCATAGTTCTATAGGTGGACGCCATTTAGGGATATCGCCATAAAGGTGGACCAGGGCTGACTGTAGAATTTGTTTATATGATATGGATATCAAATGAAAGGTGTTAATGAGTATTTTAAAAGGGCGTGGGCTTAGTTCTATAGGCGGACGCCTTTTCCAGATATTGTCATAAAGGTGGACCAGGGGTGACTCTGGAATTTGTTTGTACGATATGGGTATCAAATGAAAGGTGTTAATGAGTATTTTAAAAGGGCGTGGGCCTTAGTTTTATAGGTGGACGCCTTTTCGAGATATCGCCATAAAGGTGGACAAGGGGTGACTCTAGAATGCGTTCGTACAGTATGGGTATCAAACGAAAGGTGGTAATGTGTATTTTAAAAGGGAGTGGGCCTTAGTACTACGGGGGGACGCCTTTTTGAGATATCGCCATAAATTTGGACCAGGGGTGACTCTAAAATTTGTTTGTACGATATGGGTATCAAATGAAAGGTGTTAGTGAGTATTTTAAAAGGGAGTGGGCCTCAGTTCTATAGGTGGACGCCTTTTCGGGATATCGTTATAAAGGTGGACCAGGGTTGACTCTAGAATGCGTTTGTACAATATGGGTATCAAACGAAAGGTGATAATGAGTATTTTAAAAGGAAGTGGGCCTTAGTTCTATAGGTGGACGCCTTTTTGAGATATCGCCATAAAGGTGGAACAGGGGTGTGTTTGTACGATATGGGTATCAAAATTAAGGTTAATGAGGGTTTTAAAAGGGAGTGGTGTTGGTTGTATATGTGAAGGCGTTTTCGAGATATCGACCAAAATGAGGACCAGGGTGTACCCAGAAAATCATCTGTCGGGTACCGCTAATTTATTTATATATGTAATACCACGAAGAGTATTCCTGCCAAGATTCCAAGGGCTTTTAATTTCGCCCTGCAGAACTTTTTCATTTTCTTCTACTTAATATGGTAGGTGTCACACCCATTTTACAAAGTTTTTTTCTAAAGTTGTATTTTGCGTCAATAAACCAATCCAATTATCATGTTTCATCCCTTTTTTCGTATTTGGTATAGAATTATGCAGGCATGCTTAACCAACGAAACGATATCATTTCGTTACGATAATCAACGTTAATAAACGAAACGAAGTCATTTCGTTTCGTTTATTAACGTTAAGATCGTCAAATTAACGAAATGATTTCGTTTCGTTTTCTGCCATATCAAAACGAAATCAAATCGTTTATGTTGATTATTAATTTCAAACTATGCTGGCAAAGCTGATTGATGGCGGAGTCATTAAAGGTGAAAGCATTAGCCAAGCTGATTGCAACTTTTCTCATGAATTTTGACAGTACGAACATTTCTCAGAGTATTTTTGACATTACCACCAACGAATTACACAAACAAATTACATAGTGTTTGTGTGTGTATGTGCGCTCGTTGTTACCACCTTACGGCTTCACCATGGCTATAGCATTGCCAGCACAATTCAAACATAAAGTATCACGTTTTTGTTAACGTTTTTAACGTTAACGAAAGCTTTTCGTTTCGGTTAAAAACGAGATACAATTTATCTTGATAATTTCTTTATCGATAATATTTCGAAGTGTTTCAACGGAAACGGTGGAAATTTTTTGATAAACGATTAGCTTAACGTTAAGGTGCATCCCTGGAATTATGGCATTTTTTTTCAGTTTTCGTAATTTTCAATATCGAAAAAGTGGGCGTGGTGATAGCCGGATTTCGGCCATTTTTGATACCAATACAAAGTGAGTTCAAATAAGTACGTGAACTGAGTTAGTAAAGATATATCGATTTTTGCTCAAGTTATCGTGTTAACGGCCGAGCGGAAGGACAGACGGTCGACTGTGTATAAAAACTGGTCGTGGCTTTAACCGATTTCTCCCTTTTTTACAGAAAAAAGTTATCGTCCTAGAATCTAAGCCCCTACCAAATTTCACAAGGATTGGTAAATTTTTGTTCGACTTATGGCATTAAAAGTAGGGAGTGCCACAAAATCCCCAAAGAAAAAAAATACCCAAACACATAATCCCCAAATTCAAAATCCCCAAAAACAAAATCCCCAAAATCAAAATCCCCAAACACAAAATCCCAGTGCTATGATAAACATCTTGACCGTGTAAGAAATAGCAATATCTCTTTCCTCTTTCATTCATATTTATGTATGTATAACTGTATATTGACGTTTTGGCAATACATATGTATTTTTACTTATCCATATATAGGACTGCTAGTCGCTCTAATTCGAACAAGCTAACAGAAGCATGTACTACGCAGAAGGACATCACCGTGGCGGTAGCCACGGTTATACCACACACCCGGACTTGGCATGGCGTAGCCCAGGGTTATTTTTTATAAGCGCGACCGAAGGCCGCCTATGCAGAAAGTTGGTATGGATTATTAGCCTTTTTTGGTCGCGGCGATTTTAAACCTAATTCGGATTTATTTCACACATAAAATGGGGATTTTGATTTTGGGGATTTTGATTTTGGAAATTTTGATTTTGGGGATTTTGATTTGGGGATTTTGTTTTGGGGATTTTGATTTTGGGGATTTTGATTTTGGAAATTTTGATTTTGGGGATTTTGATTTGGGGATTTTGATATTGGGGATAACGTGGTAGACCCTTAAAAGTATCATAGACAAATTAAATGAAAAAGGGCGGAGCCACGCCCATTTTGAAATTTTCTTTTATTTTTGTATTTTGTTGCACCATATCATTACTGGAGTTGAATTTTGACATAATTTACTTATAAGTATACTGTAAGGATATTAAAATTTTGTTAAAATTTACTTAAACAAAAAGTGGGCGTGGTCGTTCTCCCATTTTGCTAATATAGTAACAGGAGTAACGTTCCTGTCAAATTTCATCATGATATCTTCAGCGACTTCCAAATTACAGCATGCAAAACTTTTAAATTATCTTCTTTTAAAAGTGGGCGGTGCCACGCCCGTTGTCCAAAATTTTACTAATTTTCTACTCTGCGTCATAAGTTCAACTCACCTACCAAGTTTCATCGCTTTATCCGTCTTTGGTAATGAATTATCGCACTTTTTCGGTTTTTCGAAATTTTCGATATCGAAAAAGTGGGCGTGGTTATTGTCCGATATCGTTCATTTTAAACAGCGATCTGAGATGAGAGCCCGGGAACCTACACACCAAATTTCATCAAGAGACCTCAAAATTTACTCAAGTTATCGTGTTAACGGACGGACGGACGGACATAGCTCAATCAATTTTTTTTCGATACTGATGATTTTGATATATGGAAGTCTATATCTATCTCGATTCCTGTACATTGTTGTACAGTGTACAACCAACCGTTATTCAATCAAAGTTAATATGTTCTGTGAGCTCTGCTCCACTGAGCATAAAAATACATTAGCTATTGTGTCAATTGCGCTGTGTATGACAAAGTATTCCATGCAAAATCTGATTATAATAGGCATTTTATCAAACAATTGCCGTGTTTTTTTAAACGCGTATACGTTTCGTTTGCGCGTGAAAAAAAAACGCCTATCCTCGCTTAGATAATGCTTAGGAGGCCCATCTAGCGGCAGTGGTTAAACAACTAGCTACAGCTACAGGGTGTACCAAAAAGCGGAGACACAACCCTCTGTTGTATTTCTGTGTATAACGTATAGCTGAATCTATTGTGATAGATAGTGGACGCGCATAGAATACATGGAATTAGTGCAGAGGCTGAAACATGGGCACATATTTCAGTTACATCTGAGTATAATGCGTATTGAAATTTAGTAGTACAAATTTTATGCCTAGCAATTTCAGAGGTGTATTTAAAGTTTGTCGCTTAGCAGTCCATATGAAGTTTAAGCGTAAACGTATATAGACGTGAAAAAAAGCACAGCTATTATTAGTATCAAAAAGGCCAACCTAATAAAATCGCATTCCCTTGCGTAACGTACGAACATAAGCCATAGAAAACAGCCGCGATGCGTTTTTATTAGGTTGGTCTGTTAGGTAGGAGGTGGAGCCTTGTGTAGAAGTCCACGAAAGTGGGCAAAACTTCTGACCGCCATTCAACAGGGAATGGCCAGAGCGATTCTTTTGCATGCGGTTCAAGCAGCTCACTACTGCCGGTATCTTGCGGCCAAGTATCCCCTGGGTAGCCGCTAAACAACGTCCGCTCCCTGATTGGGATTGGTGCAGATGCCCGGCTGGTTGATGTCCTCGTCAAAGTAAAATCTGACATCACCGCCATCCAAGAAATGCGTTGGACGAAGCAAGGAAGACATCTATTGGAAATGCCATACAAATAAGCGCAGTTTCGGCGTCGGATTCGTGGTGGGAGAGAGACTTTGTCGCCAAGTGCTGGCGTTCACGCCTGTGGACGAGCGTGCACTCCGAATAAAATCAAAATTTTTTAATATGTCATTCATCTGCGCCCATGCGCCGACAGAGGAGAAATACGATGAGGTGAAAGACACTTTTTATGAACAATTAGAACGCACATACGAGCGCTGCCCCCGTCATGATATAAAAGCGGTGGTTGGCGACTTTAACGCCAGGGTGAGCAAAGAAGATGTTTTTGGCCCTACAGTCGGAAAGTTCAGCCTACACAATGAAACTTCTCCTAAGGGACTGAGGCTGATTGACTTTGCCGGTGTTCGAAACATGGTCATATCCAGCACGAGGTTCATGCATAAAAAAATACATCAAGCTACATGGCTGTGTCCTGATCGAAATACTCGCAATCAGATCGATCACGTTGTGATAGACGGACGGCATGCCTCCAGTGTTTTAGATATGCGTACGATCCGAGGACCTAACATCGACTCGGACCATTATCTCGTTGCAGCCAATATACGCAGCCGCCACAACGCGGCTAAAACCAAGGAACAAAAAACACAAGGAAAGCTAGACGTCGAAAAGCTTCAATCACAACAGACTGCCAATTATTTCGCAACTCGACTCTCACACCTGCTCTCTGAGAGCACAATTCATCCTGAATGAATACAGGAGCAGTGGGAGCATACCTCCAAAGCACTTCGTACTTCGAGCATAAAATTGGTAACCGGCGTCCACGAAAAAACAACTGGTACGATGAAGAATGCCGCGTTGCAACCGAAAGAAAAGACACTGCCTGAAGGGCTACGTTAAAAGCGAGCGTGACAAGAGGAGTGTGTGAACGCTATCGTGAGTTGAAAAGGGAAGCGAGACGCCTTTTCAGGAAGAAAAAAGCAGAAGCAGAAAGGCGTGATTGCGAGGAGCTTGAGCTGCGAGCCACCAGGAATAACGCACGAAAATTTTACCAAAAAATACGGCGACAGACGGAAGGTTTTATGACCGGGGCAAACTCCTGTAGGAATGAAAACGGCGACCTTGTAACTGATGTCCAGAGAGTGCTTAGATTATGGAGGGAACACTTCTCTGCTCTCCTAAATGGTGGAAGCAATTCACCGCGCAGAGATGAAGAACCCGATCCCGCAATCGATGATGATTGAATATATGTCCCGCCGTCCGATTATGACGAAGCTAGAATAGCAATAACCAGATTGAAAAACAACAAGGCCGTGGGCGCTGATGGATTGCCTGCGGAGCTATTCAAGTACGGCGGCGAGGAGTTGGTAAGGCGCATGCAGCAGCTTCTTAGCAAAATATGGGCGGACGAGTGCATGCCCGACGGTTGGAATCTAAGTCTTCTTTGACCAGTCCACAAGAATGGGGATACTGCAAAATGCACCAACTATCGTGGAATCAGCCTTCTTAATATCGCATATAAGGTCCTTTCAAGAGTATTGTGCGAAAGATTGAAGCCCACCGTGAACCGCCTGATTGGACCTTATCAGTGCGGCTTCAGACCTGGTAAATCTACTATCGATCATATTTTCATAATGCGCCAAATCTCGAAAAAAACCGTATAAAGAGAATCGACACACATCACCTCTTCGTCGACTTTAAAGCCGCCTTCGACAGCAGGAAAAGGAGCTGCCTATATTCCGCTATGTCTGAATTTGGTTTCCCCGCAAAACTTATACGGCTGTGCAAAAGGACGTTGAGCAACACCATCAGCTCAGTCAGAATTGGGAAGGACCTCTCCGAGCCGTTCGAAACTAAACGAGGTTCAGACAGGATGACCCCCTATCGTGTGATTTCTTTAATTTGATGCTGGAGAAAATTATACTTATATGCAGAACTTAACCGCACTGGTACAATATACTATAAAAGCGTGCAATTACTGGCATATGCTGATGACATTGATATCATCGGCCTAAACACCCGCGCTGTTAGTTCTGCTTACTCCAAACTGGAAAAAGAAGCGGTAAAGATGGGTTTGATGGTGAATAAGGACAAAACGAAGTACCTGCTGTCATCCAGCAAAGAGTCAGCGCATACGCGCCTTGGCTACCACGCTACTGTTGGCAGCCATAATTTCGAAATAGTAAAAGACTTCGTTTATTTGGGAACCAGCATCAACATTAGCAAGAACATCAGCACTGAAATACAGCGAAGAATCAATCTTGCTAATAAATGCTACTTTGGACTAGGTAGGCAACTGAAAAGTAAAGTCCTCTCTCGGCGAACGAAAATCATACTCTACAAGTCACTTATCGTATCCGTCCTGCTATATGGGGCAGAAGCATGGACCATGACAACAGCAGATGAAGCGGCTTTGGGAGTGTTCGAGAGAAAAGTTCTTCGAAAGATTTATGGACCTCTACGCGTTGGCAATGGCGAGTACCGAAGAAGATTTAATGATGAGCTGTACGAGCTATACGCAGACATCAACATAGTCCAGCGATTGAAACGCAGCGGCTGCGCTGGCTAGGCCATGTTATGCGAATGAAAGATGATGCTCGGAACCCGCCTATGGAAGCAGAGGTAGAGGGCGGACCCCACTCCGTTGGAAGGACCAGGTGGAAAACGATTTAAACTCCCTTGGTGTGACCAATTGGCGCCGGTTGGCGGAGCGAAGGAGCGACTGGCGTGCCTTGTTGGACGGCCATAACCGTTTAGACGGTTAAGCGCCAATTAAGTAAGTAAGTAACACAGATATCTCCATACACATATGTAAGTTGTACAATTTTATATGAAAACAATATTACATCTTGTTAAAAGTGGTCTTAAGTATCAGACAGCGTTCGAAACAAGCTACGACCCATGGAAACTTTCAGTCTTTTTTTTTTTTTTTTTTGTTTAGGAATGACGTACTTTGTGTCTAGGGAGGCAGTGCCATAATGGCATATGTGGATCATGGCCTAGGACTACTGTTGTGGCTGCTATAATTCGAATTTAATTTCTCTCGGGCGCATTACATCTATGTAGCATATCTGACTCAAAACGTTGCAGTTATAACTCTCTCTCCCTCTTCTGTAGCTTCTAATTTTACATATTTTTCACTATTTAAAAGAAAAATAATAGCATTAGGTAATAACTTTAATACTTTGTAAATTAATTGGTTTTTATCTTAATCCGCTAACCTGTTTTTGAGTAGGGTTCGTATTGGCACGCACATGTGCAGAAAATAATTCCTCACTTAATTAGCTGCTCACACACATGAGTACATATGCAGAACTCATATCGAAAGCAGTTTTATAAAGAAAACTAGCAGACCCGTCAGACGTTGTTCTGCCCTAAATTTGGTCTATCTGCATACATTTTAATAAGCTTTTTCTCTCTAACTCTGCCCTCCCCTCTTCCCTTCTTCTTAATCACTTTATCCACTCCTCCCTCCGTCTTTTTCGCTTCATCTATCTCTATTTTCGTCTCACTATATCTCTTTCTCAGTCTCCTTAAACTTCCCTCTTTTCTCTTCTCTCAAGTTTTTCCCATTCTTCTTCATCCTTTATTGCCAGTCCCAGAGGATGGTATGTATTTTGTTCCAGTCCCATTCCGAGTTCCAGTCCCGCTCCGAGTCTCAGTCCCTATCCTAGTCCTAATCTCATTCCCAGCCCGTCTCTGGTCTACTTCCCCGAAAAAAGAATCGTAAATACTAATATAGGCAAATTTATATACCGAATTTCAGGCAAATCGAATAGGGCGTATGTAAATAGGTATGTGGGTATTATAAATTCATGCTTTTTTTTCGGCTTCGCATGCATATTTATCAGTTTTGCCAGGTTTATGCGACTAAATCGAATATCACAATGAACATTACTTTAAAGCTCTGAGCAACAGCTTCCATTTAATATCCATATTACACACACATTCTAGGGGTATCCGGGTCCACGTTTTCGTCTATATCTCGAGACCCTAGTCACCCAGCGGTATAAATTACTCTGTACTAAAGCACACATCAACAGCTTCAATTTGATACCCATAATGTGAAAACAAAAATCTAGTGTTATCTTGATACACGTTTTGGCCTATATCTCGAAACCCTAGTTACATATAGGTATGAAAACTACCCTGCACTAAAGCACTCATAAACAGCTTCAATT
This sequence comes from Eurosta solidaginis, assembly GCF_040869045.1. NCBI lineage: Eukaryota > Metazoa > Arthropoda > Insecta > Diptera > Tephritidae > Eurosta > Eurosta solidaginis. The sequence goes on from NC_090320.1 coordinate 181,335,600, forward strand.
TGATACCCATAATGTAAAAGGAAAAATCTAGTGTTATCTTGATTCACGTTTTGGCCTATATCTCAAGACCCTAGATATGAAAATTTACCCTGTATTAAAGCACTCATCAACAGCTTTCATTTTTTATCCTTCTTGTACAAACACTTTCTAGGGGTATCCGGGTCCACGTTTTGGCCTCAATCTCGAGACCCTAGTCACCAATAGGTATGAATACTACCCTGTACTAAAGCACTCATCAACATCTTTCATTTGTTATCCATATTCTATAAACACATTCTAGGGGTACCCGGGTCCACATTTTGGCCTATATCTCTAGACCCTAGTCACCCACGGGTACGAAAAATACCCCGTATCAAAGTACTCATAAACAGCTTCCATTTGATGCCCACATTGTACAAACATATCCCAGGATTACCCAGCTCCACGTTTTGATCTCAAGACCCTATCCATAACGGGATAAAAAGTATCCTATGTCTGTTTCCTGGTTCTAAGCTATCCCTCCACCCGTTTTCAGCCAAATCTGTTCATCCGTTCTTGAGTTATAAATAGTGTAATTAACACCACTTTCTCTTATATACATATGTACATATATACATCACATTAGAAACTTCAAAAATAACAGTATTTCTCCACTATTTAGTGGATGTTATTATACAATCTACAAACTTCAATCACTCTATCTTTTAACAAGTAAGGAAGGCTAAGTTCGGGTGTAACCGAACATTACATACTCAGTTGAGAGCTATGGAGACAAAAAAGGGAAAATCACCATGTAGGAAAGTGAACCTAGGGTAACCCTGGAATATGTTTGTATGACATGGGTATCAAATGGAAGGTATTAAAGAGTATTTTAAAAGTGAGTGGGCCATAATTCTATAGGTGGACGCCATTTCGGTATATCGCCACAAAGGTGGACCAGGCGTCACTCTAGAATGTGTTCGTACGATATGGGTAGCAAATGAAAGGTGTTAATGAGTATTTTAAAAGGGAGTGGGCCGTAGTTATATAGGTGGACGCCTTTTCGAGACATCGCCATAAAGGTGGACCAGGGATGACTGTAGAATGCGTTTGTACGATATGGGTATCAAATGAAAGGTGTTAGTGAGTATTTTAAAAGGCAGTGGGCCTCAGTTCTATAGGTGGACGCCTTTTCGGGATATCGTTATAAAGGAATATCGTTATTTGGCTAACGTTTTTCATCCTCTCTTATTTCCTCTCCACTCTGTATTTTTTAGTTTAGTTTAAATGACATGTTCAACTTCCTCATCCCCCTCATTTTTCCGTAAATCTTCCCATTTTTTCTCTTACTCTTGCTCTTGCTGATCCATCAGGAGTTCGGGGTCGCCAGAGCCTCGGCTGTTAATGAAACAGGATTCGCCACGGATAGGTGAGGTTGACAATTGAGTTGGAGAAGCTATATATTGCGCTGGTAACCCCTTGAAAGGGTTGCGCTACACAACTCTTGAATCTATTTGGTATTTTAGTCGCCTCTTACGACAGGCATACCTACTGCGAGTATATTCTAACCCCCTAACCCGCTGGGGTCATGCTCTTGCTCTTATGTAACTCTAACATCAGTATTACTCTTAATCTTATCCTTATGTTATTCTACTCTTTCTGTACACTTCTTTTTACTACTTTTTCTTAAACCAATATCTTCATTCTTACTTTTACTCTCGCTCTTACTCTTCGTCTTATTCTCTTTACTTTTCAGACTTACCTCCAACTTCCTCTACTTTTTCTCCTATTTCTTTTCATCTTCTCGTTTCCAATGTGTGAGACATATCGAGTTAAAGAGTCAAATTCCGCACATTACACTCAATTTATAATGTCAACATATCTCAACCAAACAACTGCATTTCCCCCAGCATAACCGAAAAACTCAGCGCTTTCTCGGCATACAAAAAAATTATTTAAATAAAGACAGAACACAATGTTTCTGTTTTCCTCCTACGCGTTTCGATGAAATTTTTTCATCTTCATCAGGGAGAATGTATATTTATCATAAAGTATAACATAAACAAAAACAAACATTTAAACATTAATTAGAACTAGTATCGCCTGTGGTCGAAATTCGACCAATTTGTATTTTTTTCAATTTTCGATTCAGTCAAGTTGCATTTAAATAATAACAAACTAAGTTGAAATAAAAGAATATACAATAAAATAAAATAAGAAATAAAATAAATTAGCATAAAAAAAATATAAAAAATTTAATATTATATTTCTGTAGCAAATTTATTATTTTTTGCTCAGTATAAGACGTACTTTATCTAAAATGAGGATTAAATCTGCAAATGCAAAAACATTTTTGGGCAAATTTGCCATTAATTGTTATAAATAAATTTAGTTAGTTTCAACAAAAGCTAAATCAATATATGTGATTTCATGTTTTTTTGAAAGCAACTAAAATAAAAAACAAAAAATCTGTTAAATAAAGACCTATGTATTTATGTGTAATTTTTCCAAAAAAATGGGCCGGTTAAATTATTACTTCTCTTTAAAGTTTCTTTGTGCGCTAACAATTATTTTGGAACAATTTTTTTAGGATCTTGGTAGAGACCAATATAGGTAAATGGCAACAATGGGGAAACAACATTTTATTCGAACTGAAAATGAGTGATGGAGTAGTTCTCTCGCCGTTTGGCGCCTGCGAGCATTTACAGTTTTGAAATGGGCCGTTATGATGCCGGTTGCCGTTTTACCTAAAATCGGAAACGTTTTTGGAACGTTTTCATATACAACGTGAAATTTTCCGATTCAGCCAAGCCGTTTTTTCCGTATTGAAAATTTATAAAGTGGGGCCACGTGTACAGTTTCAACTTTTGTGAAGTTTTTCAGCCAAAAATTTTTCATTTTCGAATTAATGTAATGGCCATATTATAATTACAATCGAACAAAGTTATCCTAATAATAAATATAGTAGAGTAATATACCGCCTATGCAATATTTCGACCTAAAATCGAAAACGTTTTTGGGTCGTTTTTTTCGTTTAATATACAACGTAAAATTTTCCGATGCAATCAAGTTGCATTTAAATAATAATAAACTAAGTTGAAATAAAAGATAATATAATAAAATAAGAAATGTCAAAATAAATTAGCATAAAAGACAATATAAAAATTTTAATGTAATATCTTTGTAGTAAATTTATTTATTTTTTGTTCAGTATAAGACGTGCTATATCTAAAATGAGCATAAAATCTGGAAATGCAAAAACCATTTTGGATCAAATTTGCAATTCATTGTTATAAATAAATGAATTTAAGGAGTATGAACAAAAGTTGACTCATTATTTGTGATTTCATGTTTTTTTTTTTTTGAAAGCAACTAAAATAAAAAACAGAGAATATGTTAAATAAAGGCCTATGCATTTACGTGTATATAAAATTTGTCAAAAAAAAAAAAGGCGGGTTAAGTTATTACTTCTCTTTAAAGTTTTTTTCGTGCGCTAACAATTATTTTAGAACAGTTTTTTAAGGAGTTTGGTACAGACCAATATATGTAAGTGGCAACAATGGGAAACACTATTTTATTTGAACTGAAAATGAGTGAGGCAGTAGTTCTCTCACCGTTTAACGCGTACGAATATGTACATATGTAGATGAAACATTTGAGCAACGCGACAATGTAGCTTTTGGAATTTCGAATTCAGGGGGGTTTGTGAACATAATGGGTCCTACAGATGGAAATTTCGATATTTGCACAGATTTTCGAATTTAAAAAAAAACTTTTTCTATTAATTATAAACAAATAGAGTAATATTTGTTAACAAAAATAGGCCTATGCACTGCGGCTGATCCATGCGAATCAATTCATATAATTTTTATATGATTTTACGTACGCTAACTATGCGAAACAGCCTGTCAGTTGATTGTATGTAAATTTTGTTAGCGTATTAATATATAGATTACACAATTCACATCACTCTGTCATTAGCATACTACTTACATTCAATTTATAACATTAAAACTTGAACTTCTAAACATAAATAAACAAAACTTTACATTTTATTTACTGCCTCCATTCATGTTTCCTGCTTCGTCCATTGAACTATGGTCTGGTGAGCACTGTTTGCTGGCAAAAGCTCGAGGAGTTATCCGATTGTTTTGAAAATTCGTATACATGGGGTTTCGAGGTCAGTGGGTCTGACGTATCCAAGGCTCTGCAAAATACGTCGCCAAGGTTATTAACTCTGATGTTTTTGCGAGCATGGTGCAGTTTATCGAATTTGTAAAGTTTGTGTCTACTCTCTGATGCATCTTCCCCAAAATATCCAACTCGAAGTATCATGCTCTTAATAATTTGTTTCGAGTGAATGAGAACTTCGTATACGGTAGTTGTCATCGGGCACCAAGGATATTTTTTATACATGTTTTCTGCTGTTCGGAAACAGAAAAGCGGAAAAGTCTAGCGGAAGTTGGCATGACAAGCATGTCAGCATTATGTGTAAATTATGTATAAGCTCTTTGTGAACACCAGTGATTTCTGCAAATATTTCATTATTCAAAAAAGCGCGTCGTGATGTGTTCCCGTCATTTGTATTTCCAAACCCTCCAACTCTTGGTTTGTCAACATGCAGCCCAAGTTTTTCCCAAAACAAGTCTTGAATTTTCTTTTTGTTTTCTTCAACTATGCGCTTATCTGATTCATTGCGAATTTGCCACTTTTTTACATCTTTTTTATAACTAAGATGAACAACGAATTCAAAAAACCCTATCCAGCAATGTAAAGGACTTATTCCATATCTCAAACTGCCAGGATTTGGTTTGAACTTATCTGACGAGGGGTCTGTTATTTTTAAAAAGTCTTTTGGAGTTGCACTGCATATCGGACAGGTTTTAGTTGATCTGGTTTCAGTTAATATAATTAAAACTTTTCCATCAATTGCTTTCAAATAAAACTTGCAATTTATTTGGAGTTTTTTCTGAGCATCTATTGGAATTACCATAAAATGTTTACAGCTGCATCTTTTAAACATAAAGGTGGAAACGTGGTAGCAAGGAGCGAAGTGTTCAATTGCGATGATATTGATGAGGACGGAAAGTTCTGTTTAAAAAGAGAATGGCCGTGCTACTATCAAACCCGTAACTGATAGATAAATCAGCAACTAAAAGTTCCTCTTTTTTGGACTCCATGGTTGCAAGGATTACGTCCTTTTGTAACTCAACAATTCTTTCGGTTGTGTGCCTTATTAACATGTGTAACGAAACTTTTGCATAATTTTCTGTTACAGTGATTCTTGCTGGTCGGCACCTGCGTTTTTTACTTAAAATCTCTTCATATGGTGGGCAAATGTAAAAATTTTGCTAAGGCTTTATTTCAAGACATCGGAATGGGAGATCTTGCGTTAAATTATTTTCAACATCTTTTCTGAGTTTAGAAACATTTGTGGGATTTTGACAAACTGCCCTCAAAGTAGCAGCTAAATCAACATTACCTCTTTTTCCCTGCAAAAATCGTTGGATCATGTGTTCCATTGGAGCACTTACCATTATACTCCACTGTAATGCAGCAATGGACCAACTCATGTTTCTACAGGAACATATTGTAAGCTCGTTTTTAACGATTGTAATCACTACACGATGTTTATTGGACTGTGGGTACTCCATTGATTACTCTGGTGTAATGCGGAGCTGGAGTATATGGTCCAGTCCTAGGACATCGCAATGTTAACATCTTCATGTATGAATTGTGGTTAATTTTGGAGCACTCGCTTGGTCCATAGCGAGTACTCCATACATGCATGCATGGAGTACTCGCAATTTTTGCAGGGTTACCGCAGCCGTAGAAGTAGCACGAAGCATTAAACCTAGGATGATTTCTTGACTTTCTGCCAGCTTCGCAGCCTGTGGGATCGGCTGGTTTTTCATTGAAACCAAGTGGTTGTGGCCCATTTTTGATATGGGGGTTAAAGAAAATGATTTCGGTTTTTTTATTATAGCTTCCGTTTGAAGCCATTCAGCGTTTTTCCTCAAAAAATATTCGGGCGTTCTCTAACATTTCTCCCATCTTTCACCCATTTGCAGGCATATTAGTCTTGATTTTTCCTTCAGGTATCTGTCATACTCTTCAGTTGCACTTTCTTTAATTATGTTTTTTAACAGAAAGTTGAAAACAGCGGTTTTTCTCTTATAATTTTTCACTGCTTCTTTCCAAACATCGAAAAGCACCGATACACGCACGTAGAAGTTTTCTAAGAAAAAGGGCTTTTATTCAAAAAGCGCAACGTAAGCCCTCAAACTCAAAATTGAATGTGTTTTATGCTCAAAGAAGTTTTAGGTCAGACAACCTAAGACTTTTTTGTAGCTCTCCTTAACTAGGAGTATTATCATCAAAATTAGAGCCCTCTTTGAAAGGGATTTTATTTTTTATCTAGCAATCAATAGAAATTGTTTTTTCCTTTAATCACAAATACTTACCTTCCTTATTGACCTCCATTCACTCTTTTTTTTAAATGTATGCAATATCCGAGGAATTATTAAACTTTTAAATACGAGGAAGCTGAAAAGGAACTATTAAATTTTTTGTTTCGAAATGCGAAATTTGACAGCTGAAATCATTACTGCCAAATATTTAAAGAAAAAACTAAGTATGCACTTTCTTAGTCTGAAGTATTATTTTTATTTATAAATTTTTTTTTTTTTTTTTTTTTTTTTGAGCTCGATTCGAACCCGCGATCTTTATTTTTTTTTTTTTTTATAAAAAAATTGATATCGGATACTTTAGAAAATGACTTTTGGCCAGCAAACCCCGGACACCAGACCATAGGGTTTGGCTGATAATGCCGCCATATAAGCGCAGTTAATATTGTTGACGTCTTCTTTAAAATTCATTGCAGTATTGATTTTTTTTTTGTATTCGTAGAGCTTCCAGCGTCATTCGTGTTTTTTCTTTCCCGTCAACGTCGTATGCTAATAACAAAGTGATGCGAATTGTGTAATTCTAATTAGTGTGTTAATGTTTGTTTTGTTTTATGTTATAATTTATGGTAAAAATATAGTCTCCCTGATGAAGTTGAAAAAATTTCATCGAAACGCGTGGGAGGAAAAGAGAAACATTGTGTTTTGTCTTTATTTTATCGGCCGAAAAGCTCCAAATAAATACAATTGTAACAAAAATTGGCCCAAAATAAATATATTATAATTATTTAAATATTTAAACTTTTGCAGTGCAAACAATGATATTATAAAAAACAAGTAAAGAAGTCTAAGTTCGGCCTTAACATACCCAGTTGTACACATGAATTGTTGTTTGTTTTGCGTGTTTAATAGTGTTACAAAGCTGCGCAATAATACATATATATATGGTTCTATTCTGAACTAATTTTTCTTCGAATTATGGCTTCCGAAACAGAAAATTTCTTAGTCATAAAAGGGGCGGTGCCATGCACATTTTTTAAAATTTGAAGTTTTTCCTATTTATTGATATATATCCACTTGGGGAATGAAATACCATTAATATAAAGATCGCTTTTGCAAAGATGTAGCTTACTTTATTCGTCCACGACCCTTCTAAAAACCTTTTATATAAAAGTGGGCGTGGTCCTTAACCAATTTCGTTAATTTTTTTTCAAGGCATTTCTTATAGTAAAGGCAACCTCTCTGCCGAATTTTGTTACCATAGGTTTAACGATTTTTGATTTATGATTAATAATATTTGCAAAATTGATTTTATCACAAGTGGGCGGTGCCACGCCCATTTAAACAATTTTTTTCAAATTTTTATCAAGAGTCTCAATATCAGTCCACACGTCAAATTTCAACTTTCAAGGTGTATTATTTACTAAATAATTAGGTTTTTTGTGTTTTCCAAAATGTTATATATATATAAAGTGGGCGTGGTTATCATCCGATTTTGCTCATTTTCAATACCAATCTATTCTGGGTCCAGATAAGCTCGTGTACCAAATTTGGTGAAGATATCTCGATATTTACTCAAGTTATCGTGTTAACGGACAGACGTACGGACGGACATGACTCAATCAAATTTTTTTTCGATACTGATGATTTTGATATATGGAAGTCTATATCTATCTCGATTCCTTTATACCTGTACAAGCAACCGTTATCCAATCAAAGTTATAATACCCTGTGTACAAGTACAGCTTGGTATAAAAAAGTCATTAAAGCTTACAACTTTTGAAAAACACGTCAGAAAATTTTAGGCTTCTTTTCTCGAAAACAGCTGTAGGTAACTTTTTCGGCTATTCATTTCTTTAAAGTAGGGCTATTCTTATTTTTTATTTATCAACTTATGCGTAGTAGTTGTTGAAACTGTGCACTATTTTTAGTAACGTGCATGGAAAAAAATCCCAAAAGTAAGGAAAATAGTATTTAAATGAGAAAAAATAGATTTGACTTTGCGCCATCACTCAATTTTGAAAATAATAGAACAGATAAATTTGTGTTGAAAAAATAAAACTAAGGTTGGGTGCGTGTTTGCCTAAATTGCTTCCTAAATTGAGAATAAACCTAAATCACTGGAAACTGTCGGTAAAGCAGCAAAAAATATCAACATTTTTTGTTATGATTTATGAAAATAAAATGTGTGTATGTTTGGTCAAACATATTCGGATTAGTGGATGCATGTGTTTGGCTAGTATAGTGTCCAGCGTGAAGTCTGTGATATCTATGGAGGTTTTCAAAATTGCTCATAACTAATTGTGGCCTTGGAGGACTTTAATCCTTATAAAACAATGTAAGGCATTGTACGAATACATCTGACAGGATCCAATGGCCCAAAATATGTTTACCGAGGTATGCCCAATGTCAATGGTCTCCATGGATCGTCCAACATTTTGGGAGTCCCAATAAATAAGCTCCACACAATAACCTTGAGTTTCCTTTTTCAGTTATTTGGCTATATCTTACGTCGACCCGTTCAGTTCAAACTATGAAAATACGTCGTTTGAAGTTAATTTTTGATTTTTCCTTCGTACAAAAAATAATTAAGGTTGCCTAGTTAACTCGCATACATGTGTAAATTGTTAACCTAAATTTGAGCATTGCTGGAAAATTCCAGCAATTCCAGCAATGAAACATTAGTTTAGATACCTAAAATTTAGGCAAACTCGCACCCAGCCTAAATTTGCAACTGTCATGAAAGTGGATTTCGAGTCAAGGTCCTCAGCTGCACAGTCGAAATTTTTTTTTTTTAATTTTCCGTCAAATTAGTGAAAGGTTTTGTATTAAAATTAGAAATTCTTACTAATTACATTGACATTTTTCTCAATTTAAACAATGTTTTCCTCATTTTAGGTAGGTGTTCTCTTCTGTGTGTCAATTTGTTAAATAAACCTCGGCTTTATTGGTAATGCTAGACTAAGATTACTGCAATTATTATTTTTTGAGTCGTAGTGGAAAAAGCCTGTACTCTCACCAATCTGGATAAAAAATATGGCGCACTAAATTGTTTCCAATATAATGTTACGCTAAGGAAAGTATAGTCCACTAAAAATTTAGTGCTCTCCCACAACTATGTTTTAAAGTGAGTTCCTTTTAGGAATCCCGTAAAATGGTCAAATTTTATTTAGCTTTTTTAAAGCCAGTTGATAGCGTTTTTCTGCAGGGTTTTGTTATATGTAGATATATGTATATCCCTATAGTTTTTTGATCTCTTAACCTCTTTTGGCAACTCGAAAATTAGTTGACTTCATGCATTTGAGTTTCCTGCAATGCTTATATGGGTTTGCAAAAATATGTTGGGCAACTCCATCACCTCCGTACGGATTGTGGTGCGCACCTCCTAGCCATTCAGGCAAGGTGACCCCTTATCGTGCGATTCCTTTAACATGATGCTGAAGAAAATTATTCTAGCAGCTGATCTCAACCCCAATGATACAACATACATATTATAAAAGCACACAATTGCTGGCTAATGCTGATGATATTAATATCATTGTTCTTATCAAGGGCGCAGTAAGTTTTGCTCTCTGTGGATGGATAAATAAGCAAAAAGAAGTGGGACTTGCTGTGAACGAGCACAAGACTAAGTACATGCAGTAATCAAAGAAAAAATTAGCTTAATAGCGCCTTTGCAACCATGTCACTAAGCTCGAGACCGTGAAGGCCTTAGTATATTCGCATATGTTGTACGACACAAAGTATGGAAGTCTAAGTTCGGGCGAAACGGATCATCATATACTTAATGTGAGCTCTCATATAATAACAAGTAAAGGTGTTTAAGTTCGTTTTTCTACATAACGCGTGGCACCGCCCGTTTAAAAAAAATGTCTCCCCATTTCCTCTTACAATAAAACTTGAAAAGTGAAATATCATTGCTTCAAAACTATTTTTTGCTAAGTTCTAGCTTATTACTCTAGTCTGCGACCCTTTTAAACTGGTTTTATATCCAAGTTGCCGTGGTCTTTAACCGATCCCGTCCATTTTTACTAGAAATATTTTCTTCTATAAGGAAAATATGTGTACATAATTTCATTACGATATGTTAATTTTTCTTCGAGTTATGGCTCCCGAAACATAGAAAATTGTTTGTCATTAAAGTGGCGGGGCAACGCCCATTTTTTAAAATTTGAAGTTTTTCCTATTTGTTGTTATAAATCCACTTGGGAAATTAAATACCATTGATATAAAGCTCTTTTGGCAAAGATATAGCTTATTTTATTCGTCCACGACCCTTTTAAAAATCTTTTATATAAAAGTGGGCGTGGTCCTTAACCGATTTCGTTAATTTTTCTTCAAGGCATTCCTCATAGTAAAGGGAACCTCTCTGCCGAGTTTTGTTACGATAGGTTTAACGATTTTTGATTTATGATTAATAATATTTGTAAAATTGATTTTTTCACGAGTGGGCTGTGCCACGCCCATTTTAAAAAAATTTTTCAAATTTTCATCAAGTCTCAATATCAGTCCACACGTCATATTTCAACTTTCTAGGTGTGTTATTTACTAAATAATCAGGTTTTTTGCGTTTTCCATAATATTATATATATATAACTGGGCTTTGATATCATCCGATTTCGCCCATTTTCAATACCAATCTATGCTGGGTCCAGATAAGCTCGTGTACCAAATTTCGTGACGATATCTCAATATTTACTCAAGTTATCTTGTTAACGGAAAGATGGACGGACGGACGGACGGACATGGCTCAATCAAATTTTCTTTCGACACTGATGATTTTGATATATGGAAGTCTATATCAATCTCGATTCCTTTATACCTGTACAACCAACCGGTATCCAATCAAAGTTAATATACTCTGTGTGCAAAGCACGCTGAGTATAAAAAGGATACATTTAAAGAAGATGGTCATGAACATTAAAGGATATGAAAGTTGATACATACTATAAAACAATTGCTCTCGTTGATCATTGTTCTCAACAAGTTTCGCTAAACTGGGTCGATTTTATACGACACAGATTTTTAAAGTTTTGGGAAAAGATTTATTACGAAGAGCGGACCGGGACCATTTACTATTTTCTTCCAATTTTCGTACTTTCAACTAAATCTATAATGTCACGTGTAATAAATACATTGCCAATGTTGTGGAAGTTAAAACTTTTAGCAACTTCTTTTTAAAAAAGTGGGTATGGTCGTTCTAAAGTATGATCATTCTAGATCTAAATATAACACGGATAACCATAATTCCGCAAAATTTGCAAAATGATACTGACGTCTTCTGATTTACGGCTTGCAGAATTTTCTCCTCCTAAATGTGGGCGGTGCGCCGAACATTTTCCAAAAATTTTACTTATTTTTAAATTCTCGTACTTGTTGGCGTGGTCTCTAACCGATTTTGTTATTTACCAAAGTGTATATGTATATAATAGCAAGCACATGTCAAATCTTCAATGGATTTTGATCTGCGGCTTGCAAAACTTTAAAATGTTCTTCTTGCCCCCTCCCATTTTCAAGATTTAACTAATTTTCTATATTTCATCATAAGGTCAAGAAACATAAGGTTTCGTCACTTTATCGGTCTTTGGTAATAAATTATGGCAGTTTTTCGAAGTTTCGATATTGTTTTTTTAAGTGGGCGTGGTCGCCATCCGATTCTGTATTTTTTCACAACGCATGTATGTGATGTTAGGACAGCCTCCATTCCAAGTTCCAGTGTGATATCTTCAACAGCTTTTTATTTACGGCTTAAGAACTTCTAGATTTTCTTCTTCTAAATGCGGGCAGTTCCACGCCCACTTTAAAAAATTTATATTTAAGTCAAAAGATGAACCAACATATCAAGTCCCAGCACCTTATCTATCTTTAGTAATAAATTGGCGGATTTTTCCAAATTGCGATATACGTTTTTTAAAGTGGGCGTGGTCGCCACCCGATTTTGTTAATTTCATTTTCAAGTTATCATGTTAACGGACGGACGAAGGGATATGGCTTAGTCAAAACATGTTTCGATGCCGATATCATGAAAATATATTATGAAGAAATTCCTAAAGAAAAAAGGGTGTAAAATTAGTTTTTCTGCTCTCCTGTAAAATTCAAATGCCGTCAGAGACGGCAGTTGGGCGATATATGGTTTTGCAAAGGCATCGACGAACTGTAATCTCTATCCATATACATATCTATACAAGATTCTAATTATTAGAGCTTATGAACTTATTAATTTTTAATGACAATTTCTCATGGGTTTATCGATGTTTACTGAGTACAACTTGTGCGGTCTTGCTCTTCCCTCCCTAACTGTGGTCCAGGCTACGCCCATGCGTATATGTATTAAAAAATATGTGTACATCATCTCCATGTGTATGTAGACAGTTGCCAAGTTCGAAGAACGAGTCAAGGAATGTCTGACGCCCACTTAAATAAATATTGCCATTGCTAACAACACAGCCATCCTCAAAAGGCCCTAAATATGTATGTAAGTATCTATGCATGTATGTAGGTATATACATACATATGTATGTTATCTGTTGGGAATGAGATCCCCAAAATAATTTTGCGTCAGTTGCCAATTCGGCCACACGTTTGTCCACCTGATTCTCACAGATTTAAAAGTATGTTGTTCATTTACACCAGATGTTATGATGCAAACTTATACGAACAAATGCTATTGCATATGGAAACACAGCTTTTCACACAAATAAATTCACGACAAGTAATACTTTTTTTTTTATATATTATAAATATATATTTTTTTACCATATATTTATATGGTAAATTGTGAGTGAGGATGCTGACAATTACTCTGATGTTTATTGGACGTTAAGGTGAAGTTCACCGCATACTAAGCTCATGTACATTAGTATTTCATTATCTGTTATTTTTAATCGCGGTTTCTTTACGCTTTTGGTATGCTCATCGCACATTCAACAGATAATCTCAATGAATTTGCACTATTTAACCGGCACATTCACGCTTTTTATATGTATCTACCTCTTGTATTCCGTACGTGTTTCACATCGCGTGCAATCCATTCCCATAAAAAGGCCACTCACTTTCTAACTTTAGATATGTCAAACAAGCAACGACAGTTGACCATATTTATTGCATAATTTCTAATTTGAAACATAACATATATTTTTCTTAGCATGAAGGTTTAGTCAATTACTTCGCACCATAAAATCCGAAAGAAAAAATATTTTACGAAATTAAACTTTTGTTAAGTGATTCACCGTATCTGTTATACATGCGCTGTTTGCTCGTTCGCTGTTCTCGCGTGTCTGTCTCAACGGCGAATGTGTTGCCGCCAGCTGACAGGCACCAGCAATCTTACTGCCGATCGTGCTTTCCATCGTTGTTGGCGTTTATGCTACAGCCGGTATGAGCGCCAACGACACCTTTTCTGGTGCCGATTAGTGATAATAGCGCTGTTTTTCTATTGCCGTGGATGGAGCACAAAATATGCTACTGATGGATCCTCATCATAGGCGCTTTCAGAGAACACTATTTTTGTTAATACGTTGAAAACATGTTTCCGTCAATTAAGTGATAGAAATTTTGTTTTATGAACGCCGAGTTGAGCCAACTGTCAAATAAAATAGCTAATTATTTTCCACACTTCACCATAATCAATGTTAATCGTTTCATGCTAGGATGTTGTATTAGCGTTGGCAGTTCTGTTGAGGTGTTTCTTTTACGATGGTTATGTTTTTACATCCAGCACCACATTTACTTTGTTTTTTTTTTTTACTTGTGAATTTTTTTTTATATTGCTTTTCAATGACATTTAACTCAAAACATATTTATTTATTCTTCTAATATATATAAAAATTAAATGTCTTTCGTACGACCGCGATGCCTGCAAACGGCTAAGCCGATCTCAATTCTGTAAAAAGTAGTTTCTTGGGCCTTCTTTGTGAAACCGGGTTCATGCGAGGATTCAGTGATTGACAGCTATTAAAAAATTTTATAAATAAAATGTGAATTATGTTTTTGTGCTGATAATAATAAATTTTTGGTTCTTTTTTCTCAAGTCTAAAGTTAATTTTTCAGTGAGCACTAGTTATGCCCCCAATACGACGCAATATCGGTCGTCGTACCCGTAATGCTAGACGTTTGTCTAGCCGCTCAGAAGAACAACTCGAACGATTTAATGTAAGCAGACATAACCGAAATGCAAGGATACGTTCTGCTCGAAGTGAAGAAGAAAGGGAACAACTTAATAGAAGTGATAGATTAAGGATGCAGCGTAGTGCGGTTTTTCGTAATCGATCTAATGATAGGAGTGAACGTTACAATTTGAATGTTCGTGTTCGTAGACAAACCCGTGTTCGTAACAAGTTAGAACGTGTCGCGTTCGAACACGATCCCGCAGTTGATTACGGTTTACACACATCCATTGTCATTGGCACAATGAACAAATTTTGTCAGTATTGTGGTGCGAAAAAATTCAAAAAAGAAACAGTGGGGTTGTACTGTGCAATCGGAAAAATTAAACTGCCGGTATTGCTTCGAAAATTAACACAGCTATGTATATTTAATGAGAAAAATACATGCAAGTGCAATTCTCTTAAATTTTACTGATTTCGTTGTCCACACAGGTGTCTACAGATATGTATGCACTCAATAAATGGTTATAAACTGCAACTTTCTTTCAAATAGATTCAAGGGCAAATTTATCATCGAATAGGATCATTATTACCATTGTCCAATGTTAACAAACAATTTTTGCAAATTTATTTTATCGGAAATTCGAATGTCGAGTTGGATTGTCGATGTTGAATTCAATCGAACGTAAGACGAGAAATTGTGGAACAGCTGCAGATATTGTTGCATCAAGAAAATGAAATGGTTCGACAATTTGAATCAGCACTCGATCGAATGCCATCGGATAACCCTAAAGTTGTCATTCATGCAGATAAAGTACCACATGGACAACATCCACGTAGATTTAACGCACCTACGATAGATGATGTTTCCATCGTAATGGTTGGAGAGGAATTTCCATCACGCGACATTGTTTTGCATTTCCGAAACAATCAGCTGCAACGTGTTTGTGAAACAAATCGTTCTTATGATGCGTTGCAATATCCAATATTGTTTTGTCGTGGAGAAGATGGATATGAATTTAGTCTTCGATTGATAAATCCCCAAACCGGTACGAAAAGTTGTCATTTAAATAAGCATTTCTGTGGCTGACTTCCATAACATCACTTGCAAAGGAAATTTGCAAAATATTATGCTTTATAACGCATCAATAAAATTTTGCAATAGTACATTTAAAAAGGGGTGACCTTACAGGAAAAACCTTGCACAAAATATTTAGGAATCATCCTAGACAGTAAGCTGTCATGGAAGCTCAACATGGAGGAGAGGGTCTAGAAGGCCTTTTACAGCGATTGTAAGCCCTATTCTATACTATGGAGTTCTTGTTTGGTGGAAAGCCACACAAAAAACAACATACCTCAAAAAATTAGACGGGGTATGTATATCAACATTCAAGTTGATATTTAAAAAATCTTTTATTTTGATTTTAAGTATAAAAATTTTTTTTGTTTATTTTTGAGTTTAGATATTTTCCAACTAATTAGAATTTTCTTTTTTTGAAGTTAATCAAAATTTTAAGTTAACACGAAAACTCAATTAAAATTATTTTAAAAATTAAAGTAAAGAGTACAAAGTAGTTAACACTATATTTACTCCCCCTCCAAGAAAATTTGAAACAAACAAATTATTAATTAATATTAAATGTAACCTTTTTTTGTTTTTTGTTGTTTAATGTATTTGTATTTAAATTAGTGTTAATAAGTATGTTTGCTGGTTTAAGTAAATCAATTGAAATATTTTTAATAGTATTTTTGTATTGAATTGTAAATGTTTTATGTTTCTTAGAGATAACTTTAAAAGGTCCTTCATAAGGTGATTCTAAATTAGATTTACGAAGAACTTTAACAAAAACATACTCACAATTTTCTAATTGTTTAGGAACGAAAAAATTGTCTTTGTTATGATGAAAAACTTTAGAACGAACAAGCGAAAAATATTCTCTTATTTGTTGAAGAGCGTCATTAGAAAAATCATGTTCTTTATTACTATCTGAAATAATTAATTCACCAGGTATTCTAAGTGTTTGGCCATAAACAAGTTCAGCAGATGAACATTTTAAATCTTCTTTAATAGAAGTTCGTAAACCAAGTAGAATGAATGGTAAAATGTCAGACCAATGAACCGAGTCGTTTGATGCTATAATTGCTGCTTTTAAAGTTCGATGAAATCTCTCTATCATGCCATTTGCTTGGGGATGGTAAGGAGATGTATGAATTTTATGAGAACCTAAAAGTTTAGTTAATTCTGGAAAAAATTTTGAGGTGAATTGTGAACCTTGATCTACTGTAATATTTAATGGTATACCAAATCGTGGTATATAATTTTGAATAAAAGTTTTTACTATAGTATTTGTTGAAATATCTTTAAGCGGATAAGCTTCAGGCCAACGTGAAAATCTGTCAATAATTGTTAAAATATAACAATTTCAATTTGAAACTGGAAGAGGTCCAACAATATCCATATGAATATGTTCAAAACGGCCTGATGGTATTTGAATTTTTTGGATAGGAGATTTAGTATGTCTTGAAATTTTGGATTTTTGACAATTGATGCAAGATGAAGTCCAATCGTTAATCTCTTTACGCATGTTAGGCCAATAATATTTATTTTGAATTAATTTTCTAGTTGTTCTTATACTTGGATGAGATAATGAGTGAATTTTGTCAAATATAATTCTTCTCATAGAATGTGGAACATAAGGTCGAAAAGGTTGTAGAGAAACATCACACCATATATTTAAATTAATAACTGGAATATAAATTTCTTTTAAATTATTTTTAGAATTTTGATCAGAAATGGTTTTTTGTAAAAATGTATCAGTTTGCTGTTCTTTATATAAAGTTTCTAAATTTATATCTTGAGTTGAAATTGTATTTATTTCTGGAATACGGGAAAGTATGTCGGCAACTATGTTGTCTTTTCCACGTATATATTGAATATCAATTGTAAATTGAGCAATATATTCAAGATGACGTAGTTGACGAGGAGATCTATCTACTTTAGAATTTAGAACATGAATTAAAGGTTTATGATC
This sequence comes from Eurosta solidaginis, assembly GCF_040869045.1. NCBI lineage: Eukaryota > Metazoa > Arthropoda > Insecta > Diptera > Tephritidae > Eurosta > Eurosta solidaginis. The sequence goes on from NC_090320.1 coordinate 181,353,099, forward strand.
AGTATAAATTGTAAAAGTTCTACCTTCAAGAAAATGTTTAAAATGTTTAATTGAATTATAAATTGCCAAAAGTTCACGATCAAATGCTGAATATTTAGTTTCTGTTGCAGTTAATTTTCTTGAAAAATAAGCTAAGGGTTCTAGTATATTATTGCTAGTTTGTTGAAGAACTGCTCCAATAGCAACATTTGATGCATCTACTGCTAATGATAAAGTACCATTTTTGTCGAAATGTGTAAGTAAAGTATTTTTAACAAAAAGTTTTTTAACATTTTCGAAAGCTGTTGTGGTTTCATTTGTCCAATTTAATTGTTTGAGTTTGTTTTTAATTGCATGTGTTAACATTTCATGCAGAGGACTAAGTTCTGTTGCTAACATTTTAATATATCTGTGATAGTAATTTATCATACCTAAAAATTTTTGTAATTTATTTATAGAAATTGGTTTTTCAAAATTTGTTATGATTTCAATTCTATCTAAATATGGTTTAATACCTTCGCCTGAAATTTCGTAACTTAAAAAATTTAATTTATTTACACCGAGAGTACATTTTGAAGGTTTGATATTTAAATTATATTCTTCAAGTCTTTTGAAAACTGATTTTAAATGATTTATATGTTGATCTTCATTATCACTGGCAATAAGAATGTCATCAATGTATGTAAATAAAAAATCGAAATCAGAAAATACTTCATTAATAAAGCGTTGGAAAGTTTGAGCACTGTTTCGTAAACCGAAAGGCATTCTTACGAATTCAAACATTCCAAAAGGGGTAGTTATTGCAGTTTTATGAATGTCTTCTTCTGCCATTGGAATTTGGTGGTAAGCACGCACAAAATCAATTTTGTAAAAAAATTTTTTGTTTTTTAAATCAATTGTTAAATCGTGAATATGTGGTAAAGGATACCGATCTGGTGTAGTAATAAAATTAAGTCTTCGATAGTCTCCGCAAGGTCTCCAATCATTTGGTTCTTTTTTAGGAACGAGATGAAGTGGAGATGCAATAGGAGAATTTGAGGGTCTGCATATACCCATTTTAACTAAAAATTCAAATTCAGCTTTAGCAATTTTAAGTTTGATTGGATCAAGACGTCTGGGTTTCGAAAATGGTAAAATACCTTTTGTTTCTATCCTGTGAACCGTATGGTGTTTAACTTTTTTAGTATAATCTGGTTCACAGGTAATAGACGGAAATTCATTAAGTAATTTTGAAAACTTATTTTCGACAATAGCAATTTTGAGTGAGAAAATATCAGAAAATCCAGAAGATCCAGCAACTTTAATTTTTGTAGTAGAATCCATTATTTCTTTATTTTTAATATTGACAATAATTCCGAATTTTTCTAAAAAGTTTGCTCCTAAAATTGGTGTATCAATGTTCGCAATAATGAATGGAAATTCAAAATCTCTTCTTAAACCTAAATCAATTTTAAGTAGTTTTGTACCGAAAGTTTCAATTGAAGAACCGTTTGCTGCGGTCAAAGTAAGATCCGAATTTCTTTTATAAATTTTAAATTTAGAAAAAGGAATAACTGATACAACTGCGCCAGTATCGATAAGAAAATTAAGTTTATTGAATTTATCAAATATGAATAGGCGACGAGTAGGTTTCATAATAGTTCCATTATCCGTCACCGTCATAATGGATCGTTTCAGTTTAAATTTTGTTCGCAATTTGAATTATGATTTTGATTAAAATTGCATGGGGGTATAAGAGCGTTATTCTTAAATTTTTTGTGATACCAACAAATAGTTGTTTGTGAATTAAATTTACGATTGTTTGAAAAATTTCTTGATCTTGAAAAATTTCGAGATTTAAATCTATCTCTATCTTTAGATCTTGAACGGATTTGTAATTGATTAATATCATTAGAAATTTTATTTAAATTTTGATAAATAGCCGTAGTTAATTCAGTTAAATTTTTAACGCATTGTTCTAAAATATTATTATTTATACTTGAGACTACAGGAGATTTGGAAGAATGAGGTTTATTGATTAAATCAAAAAGTTTGTCAGCTAAAATAATAATTTCATCTCTGTTTTGATTATTATTGGAAGTCAAATGAATTTGTATTTCTTGTGGTAATTTACGAATCCACAATTTAAAGAGTAATTCTTGGCTAACTATGGAGTCAGAACCTATAAGTGATTTCATAAATCTGAATAATTCAGATGGTGAACGATCACCAAGTTCAGTTTTTGAAAATAATTGTTCTAATCGTTTTTCTTCGCTAAGAGAAAATCTTTCACATAGAATTTTTTTGATTGCATCATATTTATTAAAAAGAGGAGGAGGGTTAATAACATCTAAAATTTTAGATATAGTATCTCGTTGAAGAGTAATTAGAACATTTTAAAATTTTAAATTATCATCATTGATATTGTTAATTTCAAATTGTCCTTCAACAAGCAAAAACCAGGCATCAGGACAATCTTGCCAAAATTGTGGTAATTTAATAGATTTAGTAGAAGGAAAATTTGTAAAGTTATCTTGTGTTGAAGTATTTTGTGTTGTTTTAGAGATGTTGTTTTGTGTTGTATTAATGTTAGAATTTTGAGTTGTATTGTGAGTCATGATGTTATTTGTATGGTTGATATTTTGATTTTCTGAATTTGTAAAATTACGAGTTCGTATTGGTGAACGTAGAACCATATGAAAAGAAATTTAAATGAAAAATTTGAAAATAAGAAAATATTTAAGATTTTTTTTGGAAAGGGAGTTAACAATTTAAATAAAATATTTAATTTTATATAAAAAATAGGTAAATTTAAATAATTTATATTAAAATTGTTAAAATATAAAAATAATCTTAAAATAAATTTGAAAGTTTAAAAGGTTTAAAATTTTAATTTAAATTATAATTGGAAAATTTGTAATATGATATTAAAATAAAAATTATACTTACATAAAATTAAATTAGTAAAAAAATATTAAAATTAATAAGTATTTGAGTGATGATTGTAGAGATTTTGAGGGAATAAATGGCGTTTTTTGGACGTGATAACAATTAAATTCATTGCTGTTGCTGTTTATGCAATGGCTTTGTTGTTTTCTTTATAAATCTCATCATTTTCATCGTGATGTCTTATACTTTAAATCCGTTCTTGTGTGTATTTTGCGTAAAATTGTTGTAATAGCTCTTGTTGTAGTGAAGTGGAAAACTTAACCATTGTTTTAAGCGTAGTATGTTGTTTTTTAGAGTTCTTTATTAATTAACGATTCGTAGAAAAATTTTATTTTTATTTATGTTGCATAAAATTTATAGCATGTCTACTAGTAAATTTCTGCTATAAGTACTTTATGTTTTTGTTTGATTGTCCGCACTTATTTTTTGTTTTTGTTTCGTATATAGAATTTACAGCGACTGTTATATGCAATTTGCACAAAATATTGTTTATTAATTGAAGTATATTTAAGTTTCATTTTTTTTTTAAATCGATGTGCGATTTACAATTATGGTACTATGATTTTACTTTTTAATTTTTTATTGTTTTTTTAAAAGTTTTAACAATTGGTTAAACTATTTTGTTCATCAAATCTGCTAAAATTTGATTTCCGTTTTCGGGTGTTTCCACACAGTCCATCTACGAATGTCTATGGACTTTCAATTATTTTCACAATAGTTAATGTTTTAAGCACTTTCAAAACGAAATACTTTTAAAGTTAATTATAGCTTCGTATTATAATCACTAAATTCATAATTTTTTGTTGATGCCGAATGTATTTCCAAATTGGATTTTAAGTAAACAAACTGATAGCTGTTCGTTTAGTCTGTTTCGCACAACTATTTAAGTCGTTGTAAAAATTACAGAGTAGTTACTTTAAAATTGCGAAATTTTTTGTTCAAAAAATCATTTATCACAAGCACGAGGTATTATATATACAAGCACGGACAGATATAGTTTCAGATAATAAATGTATTATAATTAAAAATTAATTTTCGTAATCATTACAGTCATTAATGAAATAAAATATTTGCGCAGGATCGTTGGTAGGATCGCCAATATATCAACATTCAAGTTGATATTTAAAAAATCTTTTATTTTGATTTTAAGTATAAAAATTTATTTTTGTTTATTTTGGAGTTTAGATATTTTCCAACTAATTAGAATTAAAGTAAAAGTAAAGAGTACAAAGTAGTTAACACTATAGTATTCAGACTATCGATGCTTAGCATTACGGGAGCCCTGAAAACAACCCCGACCGCTGCACTGTATGCCATTTTGCACATCCCACCTGTAGACCTGGTAGCAAAGAACAAAGCGTTAACGACCGCAACCAGGCTCGGTGCTTCGGGGCAGCTTGAGCGCCGACCATATGGCCATAGTAGTATAGCGTCATCAATCACAAGACGAACAGACTACATGATTCCCTATCTGCGCTTCGAGGGAGATCTTAAGGCCACAATAGAGGAGGACGGTTGGCGCAAGGGTGCACAAATGGCGGACGAGGCGATACATGTGTACACCGATGGTTCCAAAGTAGTGGAAGGAGTAGGGTCTGCGGTATACTGCGCTGATCCGGAAATAAGCAGATCCTACAGGTTGCCGGATTACTGTAGCGATTTCCAAGCGGAAATATTAGCCGTAACCAAAGCAGTAGAAATCCTGGAAGAGAATAGCTTAAGCTGCAACCGTGTTAACTTTTATATTGACAGTCAAGCAGCAATTAAGGCAATAATCTCGCATAGCACAGCATCTAAATGCGTGTTAGAGTGTAAGCAGTCTCTGGAGAGAATCGGGACAGGGAGAAGCATACATCTATATTGGGTCCCAGGGCATATGGGAATACATGGGAATGAAAAAGCGGTAGACTAGCTAAAAAGGGCGCATCCCTTGAAGCTTGCTCCGTAGATGTCCCAATTAGATTGGGCGAGATTAAGCGAAGGCGAGAGGTGCACATGATCGACCAAGCGGGAAAGGCGTGGGTTCAAGCGCGGGGCTGTAAAGTGTCGAAGATTATGTGTAGGTCTTACAACCTTAGACTAACACAGTTGCTCCTATCATTAAAAAGAGAGGACTGTAGACGCATGACGGGTATTCTGACTGGGCACTGCCTTCTGGCGTCACATGCCTTTAAACTAGGATTGGTCAGTGATAGCAGATGTAGGAAGTGCAGGTTGGAGGAGGAAACGATCGAGCACGTTCTGTGCTCGTGCCCTGCACTTGCCAGGCCAAGACTCCAGCTATTAGGAGTGATACAGCTGTCAGATCTAGAAGCAGCAAGTGGCTTAAGTCCTAGGAAGCTTCTAGTATTTGCCAAGAGGACGGAGTTATTTTATAACATAGGTCCTGGTTTTTGATAGGGTTTTTCAGTTTGGTCGTTAAAACAAACTTCTGGTAACACGACGGACTCAATCAGTCTATGTGAGGTCCTCATGGACGGGCCAGTTCAACCTACCTACCTACATTTAAAAAGCCAGACCGATTTATTTTTTGTATTTTAAGTAAATATAAACATTTCACATTATCTCCTTAACAGTTGAAAGTATTCCAAATAAGAAAGTGAGCGCAATGACTTACTATCCATATCGATTAATGCTACGTGAAAATGAATATAAAAAAAATGTAAGGCGTGATAACCTCCGAAGAGATCTAAGGCCGGGCTTCTCTTCCAATTTGCGTTGCGCTCCTCTTGATTTTCCCTACAAATTGGCCGGACGGGACCTACATGTTTTATGCCGACTCCGAACGGCATCTGCAAGGCAGATGAGTTTTCACTGAAAGCTTTTCATGACAGAAATACACCCGGAGCGCTTGCCAAACACTGCCGAGGGGCGGACCCCGCTTAGAAAAATTTGATTCTAATTGAAAAACATTATTTCTAAAATTTTGATGTTGCTTTTTCCGGGGTGTGAACCCAGGGCATACGGTGTGGTAGGTGGAGCACGCTGCCATCACACTACGGTGGCCGAAAATGAATATGACCATATTGTTAATTGTCGAAGGTTTTTTCACCAATTTGCTGTTGATATGTATGCGAATATTGAGACAGAACGTTTAAATTTTATAAGATTCCATCATCAAAAGTTAAGATCAGAATAATACATTAGGGGGACTCATGATAGCATATAAACTTATAAGGTGTAAAATTATATCCATTTACACACGCGGTTATATGAACGCACCTAGTAATACTCTTGATAAACTTGATTGTTTTTCAGCTGTATTATTGCCAAAAAAAATTTTTTGATTGTTATACAAATTAAAAAATACCAAGATTAAGTGAAAAATCAAAACTAAAACGCCTTTAATTGCTGATGTTGGAGATTTCTGATGAAAATGCCGGCTGTAATGTCTGCAAGGTTGCATTCCTTTGAGTTTACCGCGTTTACACAATGAAATGTGCGCGTAAATTTATACAAATTGTGTAAATGATTTTTCATACAAAATTTGACAGCTCGTGCGTAAACTAGATAAATTTATACGTTAACACACTTTATAAGGCATTTAAACGGTTACATGAGTCCCCCTATTAATTTGCGTGATGCAACACTGGATCACAAATTCATATTTTTTTTCTGCACCAGAGACGCTATGTAAAATCACCCCCTGATTCCGAAAATCAAGGTTAGTTTTAATTCTATAGTAACCTTTTTGAGATATTTACGAATTACCGTTTAAAAAAAAAATGGGGCTACATAATAATATATATCTCAAGAACGAATTGAGCAATTCCAAAACGGTTTGTTGAAGTTTTTAAAAGGTAATAAAATTAGCTATAAACACTTTTTGCTAGGCCCTGCAGATTCACAGATAACGAACAATCTTTACGGATTTTTTAAATTTTGTTTGTAGAGATATAAGAAAATTTGTAGTTTGCGAGGAAGTATGTCGAAAACTTTATTTTTTTGCAGATTTTTTTTTCTCTCTAAGCTCTGTTTTGCTACAAAATAAATTTAGCTTTCACTCAACAAAATCGATGGACTAATACAAAAGTTATAAGCTTTCAAGAAAATATATCCATTTAATACTTAAGTACCCTACTGGTACATATGTGTTAGTATTCGTATATCTGTTAGTTAGCAGGTAGATTTTCGAAGGGCTATTAGATACAAAAAACTGTTAGTGTCGTTTTCTCAAGCCCAGGTACATTTCAAGCAAGAGCATATTTTTAAGGCAGGTAGTGTTTTCTTTGTAGAACTAGGGAACTTTTTGTATAGGTAGGCTTGCATTTTTACTTGATCTAAGTATAAATTGTTCCTTCATAATATCTGCAAGGCTCGCCGGACACTGTTCAGTTTAGAATTGCAGTTTATAACCCGTCATTTATTTAAAAATATAATATGAATAAAACGGCGCGAGAGTTTGATATGCATACAAATATGTTCTGTTTCATCTGCGGTCAATTTATCGTTAAAAGGATGCGACGTGTATTCTCAAATCCTTTGAAAGTTAAATACTATTAGTATTTTGGAATTGAGCCTAAAAACAATGAAAAACCATGGACGCCGAATAAAAAGGTGCATTTTAAAAATTAGGAATTTGCTCCCTTTTAATGCATAGCTGACTAATTTCAGAAACTATATACTTAGGCGACATATGAAATTTATTACACCAATGAAGTGGAGGGAACCAACTTGCTATTCAACGGACTGCTATATTTGTTCTACAAAAATACTTGGGGTTGGAAAGTCAAGAAAAGTAACCTATGCGAGCGTATCTACAGTGTCATTACCAGAACTAAATTCAACGGAAGCTACATTGCCAGAATCAAATTTATCTTTAGTTCGGGCTCCAGTTTCATTGTCAACAGCAGTACCTGATTACGGGGCATCATGTTGTACTTGATTTCAAACGGAAAACGAAAGAAACTCTTTGTCACAACCACAGCTCAATGATTGGATAAGGGATTTGGAACTGTCAAAAGAAAAGGCCGAACTACACGCGTCTCGTATGCAACAATTTTTTGTTTCATCCGATGTTAAGGTAACATATTATAGAACTCGTCACGAACAAGTTTCCAAGTACTTTACGAAGGAGGACAGTTTGTTCCTGCAAATACATTGCTGGTCTATTCAAACGGTTTGGTGAACCATATGATTCAAAAGAGTGGCGATTGTTCATAGACGGAATAAATTAAATTTAAAGGCCGCATTATAACATATTGGTAACCAAAAGCCATCTATCCCGATCGCGCATGCAGTAAATATGAAGGAAACGTATGAGATAATGCAAAAATTTCTCAAATTAATCAAATAGGAAGAACGGGATTGGCAAATAAGTGGCGATCTTAACGTCGGTGGAATGCTATGTGGTCTACAAAGTGGATACACAAAATACTGTTGCTTTCTATGCAAATGGGATAGCCGAGCTCGTCAAGAGTAGAGGTATAGTTGACATCATAGAGAATTGGCAAGAACGAATCGAGTTTCAAGTTGCGGTGGATAACATAAAATACTCCCCACTTATAAAGAAGGAAAAAATAATTCTACCTCCGCTCTTCATCAACCCCGGCATTATCAAAAACTTTGTCAATGATTTGGACAAAGAAGGCGAAGCTTTTCATCATTTGAAGACAATCTTTCCAGAGATTTCAGAAGCAAAAATAAAGGGAGGGGTTTTTCTTGGGACCGCAAATAAGGAAAATGATGACCAATAACCATTTCAGAGAACTATTGTCACCAGTGGAGGCAGCAGCATGAGATTCTTTTGAAAAGGTCGTTACTTCTTTTTTAGGCAAACACAAAAGTCCTAACTACGAGATGAGAGTGAACGACTTAATCAAAAACTATGCGGAAATGGGTAAATAAAAAAACATATTTAAGGCCGTTTTCTTAGTTAACTTTAAAACCTATCTGCCGAAAAAAACAAAAAAAAGGTATGAAATCTTTTAAATTTACATGAGAATATATAGCCCAAAATCTGAATTCATTGTCCAGCTCCGAAAAAACAAGAACGAGAAAAATTTAAACAAAAAATTTTTTCTGAATTGAAAAATAAATCCAGCCTAAGAAAATTATATACTAATGTGTTACTTATGTTTTTATCTAATATACTTTTTTATTTTCTTTCAGGAGTAAATATGTCTTTAAAAATTCATTTTCTACACTCCCATTTAAATTTTGTCCCGCAAAATCTTGGCGACGAAAGTGAAGAGCATGGCGAAAGGTTTCACCAGCAAATGAAAATGATTGAAAATCGGTATCAAGTATTCTGGGATGTCGCTATGATGGGTGACTACTGTTGGTTTCTCATAAGAGAAACCGATCTTAATCTAAATAAGCGTCAAAACAAGACACATAACTTTTTTCAATTATAAAATAAGATCATAGAGTTAGGACAAAATCATATGTATGCTATTATTTGTAGGGTACTTAAGTTTTACTATATGGATATATTTATTTGAATGCTTATAACTTCTGTATTAGTTCATCGATTTTGTTGAATAAAGCTTTTTTTTTTTTTTTTTTTTTGTAAGAAAACAGAGCTTGGAGAGAGTAAAAATAAAAAATTTAAAATTTAAAGATACTTCCTCGCAAAGTACATTTTTTTTATATTTTTACAAAAAAAAAAATGCCTAGCAAAAAGTGTTGTATAGACAGTTTATAGCAAATTTTTTTTGAAAAAACGGTTATTCGTAAATATCTCAAAAACGTTACCATAGAATTAAAAATAACCTTGTTTTTCGGAATCAGGGCGTGATTTTACATAGGAATTTCATAATGGCGTCTCTGGTGAATTTTGGCTGTAAACCAGTGTAATTTTACCGTCAACCTACACAGGTAGTCCGCGTCATATGCATGAGTATGCACAGGATGCGATGACTTATGTTCGCCATTACGGGCGTCCAGATTTATTTTTGACCTTCACATGTAATCTAATATGGGATGAAATCAAAGAACATTTGTTTAATGGTCACATATCTTCCGAGCGTCATGATATAACGGCACGTGTTTTTAAATAAAAATTAAAAGCTTTTGTGGACTTCATTGTAAAATTAAAAGTCTCTGGTGAGGTTCGTTGCTGGATGATTTCCGTTGAATGGCAGAAAAGAGGTTTGCCACACGCGCATATGTTAGTTTGGTTGGTGAACAAAATAGCACCAAATGAAATTAACAGCGTAATATCTGCTGAGATTTAACAGTGTGGCTCACAATAATTCGTCAAATTTGAAAAATTTTAGAAAAATAAAAAAAAAAATAAAAAATTGTTAAAAACTGAAGGACAAACTTTGAAATTTTTTTTATGAGGATGTATTTGAACATGAAATCAGATAAACTTATGATTTGTATGCAGGAGTGTGGCTCTTCCCATTTATGATTAAAAGTTTTGTCTTAGTAGCAAGGTTATCAATCTCCACCAAACTTGATGGACGCATTATTTCTTTTAATATGTTATACTCTTATAAAAGTGAAGTGTGTACGCTATCTTTAATTGAGGCATATAATAATATTTTAGCAGAGGTAAATGGTCATTTTGAAAACCGACCTAGGCCAATTGCTGTGAATAAAAGTTTCTCACGTTGTACGGAAGAATTAATTAAATGTTTTACAAAACTTAACTGAAAAGTTAAAGTACCAACCAACTACAGCGACTTAGTCCAAGATAACACTTTAATATCAGATACTGATCGGGAAGAAACGTAATCCTTCGACGCATACAAAATCGAATCTGAGGAAGAAGAAGAATTCTCTGACTCATCAAAGCCGGAAACACTCGACAGTCGTATCGGTGAACAAAGTTGTTCTTTACCTCATACTGAAAATATTTCATTACAAGAAAACTTCTGTGGTTTCGATAACCCAGTCGTTAGATCAAATAATTCTTTAGGGCTTTTAACAACTTTCTCAAATCCAACCAATCTCGTACTAATTTTCTAGAACCAACAATAATGGCTACACCAGAATAAAAGAGAGAGTTTATTGGGTCGTGGGCGCCCTTATTTAGGGAAAACTATAACGGTGACCCCATTAGCGCTAGACTCCTTCATTGATAAAATTGAACTAGGAGAAGGCTGTATAGATCTAGATCTTATGCCAGCTTTCATTTCACTTGTTAAATCGAAGCTCGAAGGGGAAGCAAGAGAAGCAATTGCGACAAATATAACATCTATTCAAGAAATTAAAGATGCGCTTAAAAGCTTCACTAAAAGTTACGAAAAATAATTTAACCGAGTTTCCCAAATGAGTAGAGGAATTATGTGATGCTTTAGAGAGGTCTCTAATTATCAAGGGCATATCAAAAGCCAAAGCGCACGAGATGGCAGTCGAACAGTCAGTAAACGTTTGTAGGCTAAATACGCGCTCAGACTTAGTCAAAGCAATTCTGGCATCAACCTCTTTTAGTGACGCAAAAGACGTCGTAGCGAAAATGATAGTCGAACAAAACAATCAGGCGACAGAAAGACAGGTGTTAGCTTTTCGATCAAGGTTTAACAATCAAAATAATTCTCGCAATAACAATAGAGGCAAAAATACTACAACAACAATAATAGACACAATAACAATAGCAATTTCAATAAGTTCAATAACAATAACAATTTCAATAGATACAACAACAATAACAACGGTAGATACAACAATAACAATCAAAATAGGCAAAACAACAATTATAGACAAAATAACGACAATCGAGGCAATGGTAATTCCCGTAACACTAGCAACAGTCAAAATAGGTTAGAAAACAGAACTAATACTAACGCCGGAAGTTCAAATACGCGAAATAATGCAAACGTACGCTCTTTAAACTTGGATGCCCCTCAGCAGCGAACACTGAGGGACGAGGAGATAAACGAATAAATACTAAAAATGTTTTCTGTCTGAATTTAAATTACTCGGATTTTGTTGAAATTTATATAACCGGATCTAACAAATTATGCACATTTTTACTAAATACACAGGCTGATATTTCTTTGATTAAAGTTTCAAGCTTAAATAAGCAAATTCCCATTAACTATGACGAAATAGTTAATATCACTGGCGTTACATCAGATTCTGTTCCTACTTTGGGTAAAATAAACATAGACCTAAATTTTTCTAATAATCTAGTGGAACATAGCTTACATGTGGTAAACGATGACTTCAATATCCCATCAGACGGTATACTGGGTAAAGATTTTCTTCATTATACCAATGTGTAATAAATTATTCAAATAGAAGCATCTCATTCTGGGCAAATAAAGAAAAAGTCTTTATGCCAATCCTACACGGAACGGATATGTGTATTATACTACCAAGATGCGAAGTTTTTCGAAATTTCGACTTAGGTCACTCAACAACTCCACTTTTCGTTGAATCTCAAGAAATACAAAAAGGCGAATTTACCGCAAGATGCATTACAAATTCCAATAATCCAGTCATAAAATTAATCAATAGCACAAGTGATGTACAATTCGTACACAAAAATTCTATTAAAGCAGAAAATTTATCAAATTATCACGTGAGAAGCGAATTAACGAAATAACTTCGATTTTATAAGATCAAATTCCAAAAGATGCACCATCTGAACTTTTAGATCTATGCATACAATATGCTGGCATATTCGCGCTTGACAACGATAAAATGACGTTAAATAATTTTTATGAGCAGAAATTGCGGTTAACTGACAACGAACCAGTGTATATAAAGAACTATCGTCTACCCTATTCGCAGCGGGAAGAAATTAACAGACAACTTACAAAATTACTAGAAAATGATTTAATAGAAGAAAGCTATTCTAACTACAACAGTCCTCTTATCCTAGTTCCTAAAAAGAAAATAAATGGCAAAAAAGCATACCGAATCAATAATATTTTAGACAATCTTGGCAGATCCAAATTTTTCTCAACCTTAGACCTTTTTCTGGATTTCACCAAATACCATTACACGTAGATTCACGTGATATAACCTCATTTTCTACTGATCGCGGAGCGTATCGATGGAAGATATTACAATACCCAGATTTTTCCAAGCAGTTTACCATTACAGTAGACGCTTCTAAGACGGGATGTGGAGCAATGCTCAGCCAAGAATATTAAGGCAGCGATTTACCCATATGTTATGCGTCAAAATCTTTTAATGAGGCAGAACAAAAAAAGCCATCATTGACTTGGAATTATTAGCCATTTATTTTGCCATTAAACAATTCAGACCATACGTTTAATGAAATCACTTTATTCTAAAATCAGATCACAGGTCCTTAGTCCATCTATTCACTATGAAAGACCCATCTTCAAAACTTTTAGAATTAGACTTTAGTTGGCAGAATACAATTTCACAATAGAGTACATAAAGGGAATAATAAATAACCATTGGCGAAATAAAAGAATCAACCAAAAATATATTTGCAGTTCAGACTAGGACTATGAGTAAGAAAAATGATAAATGTAGTTCTATCGAAAATATAGACTTCTGTGAAAATATACAAACATTAAACGTGTATGAAAAATTCACTCATAACTTTTCAAAAAAATTCCTCGTATTAGATCAGAAATATTTCATGATAAAAACAATAAACAATTTTTAAGAATATGCGCGTATATAAAGCATAAAATAACAATTTTACTTGATTTTGAATTTTCTAACGAAATAAAGAATTTCGATACTTTACTTTCGAGGATAGAAAAGAAGCCGGAAAACTTAATATTAAGGAAATAGAATGGCCAAAAAACGATTTAATTTTCAAATACATTACAATTACAAATTTTAAAGGAAGAGGAAATAAGCTTTTACAATTTTTAAAAATTATTTTAATGGATCCAATTGAAACAATCACTGATCAGGAAAAAAAATCAAAATTATTAGCAATTTAGCACAATGATCCCATCACTGGAGGTCACTGTGGAATGAAAAAATTATACGCCAAATTACGAAACAAATTTTACTGGAAAAACATTACAAAGGACATAGCTAGTTATGTTAGGAAATGCGAAAAAATGTTTTTTGAACAAAGTCAAAATAGGAAATAAAGAAGAACTCGTTCTAACCCCTACCCCTAACAAACCTTTCGATATTGTTGTAATTGAAACATTGCCAGAATCGAGAAATGGTAATAAGTTCGCGCTTAGCATAATTTGCGATCTGACAAAATACTTAGTTACAATATCAATACCAGATAAAAGTGCAAAAACCATCGCGTCAGCACTATTCGAAGGCTTCATTTTAATATACGGTGCTATGAAATCCATTAAATCAGATTTAGGCACTGAATTCAAAAATGAAATTTTTGCAAATTTAACCAGTTTATTAAATACTGATCAAAACTTTTCTACACCATATCATCATGAAACCGTAGGAACTGTCGAAAGAAACCATAGAGTTTTCAATGAGTACCTACGTGTTGATGATTGGGATACATATTTGAAATATTTTACGCTTTGATAATAAACTTACTCACTTTGAACTAATTTTTGGTAAAAAGGCCATTGTGCCATCTGAATTGAAGAACGAAACAATCAAACCCATTTATAATATCGAAAATTATTCAAAAGAGGTAAAGTACGGAATGCAAAAATGCCATGCCTTGGCTAAAGAGTTTGTAGAGAAACGCAAAATAAGAAATAAAGATGCATACGACAAAAATGCACAACCAGTAGTAGTAAATATAAACGATATGGTTTTAGTTCAAAAAGAACCACGTGAAAAACATAAAAACATATATCAGGGCCCATATTTAGTAACAAATATAGACGGTGTAAATGTAACCATTTTTGATAATGAAAAAAAAATACAAAACGGTACATAAAAACCGCATAAGGGGAGCATCTAGATAAATAAAATCGGATGTACCCAATTTCATTTTGAGATAGTCAAAATACATTTTTTTAATCATTTTATTACACTAAATTTAATCAAATGGAAAAAAATGTATAATACTTTAAAACAATACTTAATTTAAGTAAAATAAACAAAAAGAAAACGTACGTATAAGCTAATACACAAAAAGAAACCCACAAAAATGAAATTTTGAATTACAAAAAAAAAGAAACAGCAACAAAAATACATATAAACTACTAATATTAATATATGTACATAAGTAGGCCTCAGGTTCAATTAAATGTAAGTAACTAAATTAACTAAGATAACTTACAAAAAAAACAAACAAAAATATATAAACTACTAATATTCAGATAAGTAAATATGTAGGTTAAAATACAAATAAACGTAATTAGTTAAATTAGCTAAGTTAGCCTAGGTATATCTGCCGCAAAAGTTCAAAATTTTTCTCATTTTTCTTCCATTCGGGATGAATGTAAAATAAACCCAAAAAAAAGTTGAAGCCGACAAACCTGATCAACTTGTCGA
Source organism: Eurosta solidaginis (assembly GCF_040869045.1). Classification (NCBI taxonomy): domain Eukaryota; kingdom Metazoa; phylum Arthropoda; class Insecta; order Diptera; family Tephritidae; genus Eurosta; species Eurosta solidaginis. The sequence goes on from NC_090320.1 coordinate 181,368,324, forward strand.
CTTCAACCTTTTTTTCGAAAAGGGGGATGGTGTAACAGCAGCCTTATGTTTTTTCCCTGTTTCCCACTTGGTGCAACCCTGTTGTCTATTGTGAATGGACAACAGGTGTTGAAACAAGTTGGAAACGGGGAGGTCGGCTCGAAAAAATCGAGCGGCCATTACAATTTTGGCTGAACGTCGCGGCGGACTCAATTTTATTATTAAAACGCCACAAGCCATTATAGTGTACCATAATTAAATAAAACTATATAAAACTGAAAGTGGTGTTGTTATTTATTTGTTGCAATACAAAAGACACCTAGTTATTAAGTGCAGGCACCATAATAGCTACCACACGTATTACAGAGACAAGGGTATGAATGCGGCGCCCTCCAAAAACGACAGCTGGATGCAGGCAACGTGCTGGGACCGTGGCAGAGGTAAGGCATAACCTCACCGAGATAACTCCAGTAACATCACGGAGTTCACACATCCAAACAATGTTGAGTGTTTTTATTTGGGATTGTTATTAGTTAACGTGAATGGCCCAAAATCATTTCAAGAAATGAGAACAGTCAACGGTCATTTGTGTCAAACATACCGTGAAGCATGCCAACTTTGGCATTTGTCAGAGGATGATGCACATGGGATTCAACACTTCATGATGCATCTATTTCGGCTCATCCTCAACAAATACGAATGCTATTTGCCATTATATTATCAACATGTATGCCATCAAATCCACTTGAATTATGGAACAAATATAAACATTATATTGCAGAAGATATTTTAATTCGTATGCGTCATCATGCAAGAAATCCTGATTTGTTGATATGTGTCTAACGATTGCAAATAAAACATTAGTACAATTGTGTATGATCGCACCAAATCGTGAAATGCATGATCTGTTTGATCGTGAATTGCAACGTGAGCAGGAATTCAATTCTATTCATTTGCGTTTATTTGTACAATCGAATATAACCAAAATGAATATTCAGCAAAAACATGTATATGACACAATCAAGGAAGTCATTTCCAAAAATGCAGGTGGATTATATTTCTTGGATGCACCTAGTGGTACAGGCAAAACGTTCTTTATATCACTCATTTTAGCGACTATTCGATCGGAACAGAAAACTGCATTGGCATTTGCATCTTCGGGAATTGCTGCTACATTATTAGAAGGTGGTCGGACAGCACAATCTGCATTAAAATTGCCATTGAATGTACAGGTGATTGAAACTCCAACTTGCAATATTTCAAGAAATTCTGCTATGGCAAAATTTCTGCGATTAAGGTCAATTATTTTATGGGATGAGTGTTCAATGGCGAATAAAAAATTACTAGAAGCATTTAATCGAACAATGATAGATTTACGTGGTAATCAACAGCTTTTTGGTGCTGCTTTGATATTACTGTCAGGGGATTTTCGACAAACATTGCTTGTCATTCCTCGATCAACTCCTGCTGATGAAATAAATGCCTGTTTGAAGTCATCAGTTCTTTGGAGATATGCACAGAAAAAGACACTGATCATTAATATGCGTATTCACCTACAAAATGATCCAGCTGAGCATGAGTTTTCAAAATAATTTTTAGAAATTGGTGATGGCAAAATACAAATCGACAGAACCAACGGATTGATCACTGTACCGAACAATACGATAAGATGAATTGATTGAATGTGTTTTTCCAAATATTCTTCAGAATTACATAAATCATGATTGGTTGAGAGAACGCGCCATTTTAGCACCGAAGAGCATTCATATCAATGCCATTAATTTTCAAATTCAAGCAAAACTCCCAGGTGTAGTCACGACATATAAATCAATTGACAGTGCTATGAATCAAGATGAGGCAATGAATTAGCCAATTGAATTTTTAAATTCATTAGAACCGGCTGGTATGCCACCGCATTGTTTGAATCTGAAAGTGTGTTCTTTGATTATATTATTGCGAAATATTAATCCACCAAAACTGTGTAATGGCACCAAATTGGTAGTGAAAAATTTATTGCCAAATTTGATTGAAGCTACGATCTTAACTGGTAAATCAAACGGAGAAGTTTGTTTAATACCGCGTATCCCTATGATTCCAACTAATATGCCATTTGAATTCAAACGATTACAATATCCTGTGCGTTTATCATTTGCGATGTCCATCAACAAAGCCCAAGGGAAAACACTTAACGTTTGTGGTGTGAATTTAGAGGAATCATGTTTTTCACATGGCCAACTTTATGTTGCCTGTTCCAGAGTCGGTACCCCCCCCCCCCCCCCCCCCCCCGCCGTTTGTTTATTCATGCTCAAAATGGAAAAAACAAAAAATATTGTTTATCCAAATGTTTTGGATTAAGTTTTAAAATGGCTAGCAAATAATAAAATTTCTTTTTTTTTTTGTAATAAATGAGTTTGATTTAATATTTCACTTTATACGTAGCGAAGCACGTACCGGGCCGCTAGTTACTTATAAATACAATTAATACAGTATTTGCATAACAAAAAGATTCAAAATTCATTGCATTGCAGATAAACACCGGAACATTTTTTGTTTTTGTTTTTACAAATTATAAATACATATGTACATACATATATTTTTATGTATAAATTACATTACAAAACCCTGCCAGCAGTTTTCTGGTAATTTTATCGTCTATCGCCAAGAAGTAACTAATTCGATACATTTTGCAGTTAATAAGGCGATAGAAATTCATTTGAGAAATAAAACTTTTACTTTAACGGAATTTTTTCTCCTAGAAGATATTTAGGCGATGGAGATCTGTAATGTTTTGAATTTTCCTTTTTTCAATTATTTTGAGAACTTTTGCAGTTTGCTTTAATATTTTCCTTCTATTCAATAGCTATATTAATGATATTATGCTAATTTTGCGATATTTTCTCATCGTTGGTTCACTACCAGATCTAGGTTTTTCATTTAAATTTTTTAATATTTTTTCACAGTATTTTTAATAATAGATTAATTAATAAATTAATATTAAATAAAATTAAATAAATAGAAAATTAAATTTAAATCCGTGATCTGGCGTTGAACCGACGACTTTTTCACGGTAGTTGAAGACCTAAGCCTCTGTGCCACTGATGTACAAAAGAAGTTGTTGTCAAATTCGCAATATAACATTGACATGGTTAGAACAGAAAGAAGATATGAAAACACAATGCAAATAGAACGTGTACCGTTAGATTATTCCCTATCATTTTACCTTGTGCTTATATACCTATTTTATCATACTTACATATATATAAATGCGTCAGAACTTTACCTTATGATTTAATTAAAATTTTTGTGATTTTGTGTTCGAGGTTTTTTGATATTTCCTCAAAAAAGGTTTGGGGATTTAGCCCCAGAAAAAGGTCGGGGATTTTGTGTTGGGGATTTTGGTTATGGGATTTTAAATTTGGGGATAATGTATTTGGAATTTTTATTTTACCTGGGAATTCTGTGTTTGGGGTTTTTTTTTGGAATTCAGGGGCACTCCCATACTTCCCATACTTTCGCCTTTGAAAGCTAGGCCTCTTTCACAAAAAATAAAATAGTGTCCAAAATTCTATACAAAATTTCTTTCCACTTTTGAGTTTCAATGATTAGCTGGTAATTGATAAGTGTATCAACTGTAACCTCCTTTTGAATTAGATTTTATAAAGATCGCCATTGAATCTAACATTTAATGTGATCTTGAGTGTTTTCGTATGATGGCAGTTTATCGTATGGCTTCTTCCATACCTGGAATTTCGAATATCCGCAGAACAAATTTTAGGTAGATTTAAAGTATTGGTGCTAAATAGACGACATGGTAGGCAATAAAAAGCATTGCTACTGGCACTCCACACTAACCAGTCACGCTCCACTTTCTCTCCACTTGGCAAGATTCTGTTTAACAACGAGGTAGGAAATGCCTCGTCATGACAATCACGTGGAAAAATAACACCCCCTCCCCCCACTCGTCGGGCCTGCTCCTTGGCTCGCTCTGGAGAGTGTGATAGTTCGGATAAATGAACAATAAATGAACAATGGGGGGGGGGGGGGGGGCGTCTTTATTTTTTATCTTCGTGTCTCGAAGTAAGTAGCGTTAGTGCAAAACAATTAGCAAATTTAATGTCAGATCACGTATTGTCAGAAGCGTATATGCTGTTTCTCGCCTATATTCTTAAAATTATAAATACCTTAAATAAAGAGTTCCAATCAGAAAAGATTCGTCTGCCATTCCTATAACACCATACCAAATTTAAGTACAATTCAAGCTTATTTTGAGCAACTTCATCCATAACGAGTCCATAAAAAATATTGCATGCTAAAAAAATTTTGATTTAAGTGATACAATTTACTACCTTGAATTAAAAAATATTTTTGTTGGAAGTAAAGCTAAAGTATTTCTTGAAAGCGATAACTTTACAGATGTACAACGACTTGCGGTAAAAAAAATATTTTAGATTTTTATATCGACCTCTTAAAGCAAATGCAAAAACGCTTTTTTCTAGATGTGATATACAAGTTTTATGTACAATTACTCCCGACAAGGTATTAGCAGAAACCGAAGCTTCTATAATTCATTTAATAAATGACTTTTCGTACTTGATAAAGTGCGATCAAGACTGATTTGTTCACAATGGAAGCTTTGAAGACTATTAAATTGTGATTTTAAGCCTGATATATGACGTTTTAGTTTTTTTGGGAAAAAGTAAGCTTTTATAGAAATGGTATGAATGAAAAGTGTTTTGAAGAATTGCTTGGTTTTGTATATGATTTACTAACTAACTCTGCCACATACATAGTTCGGCGACCGCAGAGCAAAATTTTTTTGAATTGTCCCTTATTAAAACCAAATTAAGCAAAAAATTGGAGTTTATTGCAATCAACCACACAATGTTAGCCAAAGTACTTTGTACGCAAAACCCAGGTCCTCATTACGTTTTGTCGGTGAAAGACATAGACTGGTCCTAGAAAAGTTATACAATGAGCGATATAAAGCTATTTTTATTATACGTTTTTTTCGATGTAACCCAGAATTTATTATAAACATATATGCTTTAAATATATGCACATACATACATATGTATGTGTATAATACTAAAAAATATAACTATATGTGATAAATAATAGTAATTATCATCCATTCTAATTTAAGCACTTTTTGTTTGTTTGTAACGCCGTGTTGTTTTGTACCTTTTAAGTTGTTCATTATTACATTGTTTTTACATCCTTTTTTGCGACGAATTTTGGTCCCAAATGAAAACAAGCTGTGGCAACCGCGATCGTGGGTGCTTATCTAGGCATATGGGTACATTTGGAAGGTTTTGCAATACAGAGTAGTTTTTTCTCTCCGAAATTTGTATGTGCTCACTTCTATAAATGTTCTATTAGATATAAAATTCAATTGTAAAAGTTTCAGCTCAATCGGAATTCTCCTTCCCGTGCCTAAAGAGCCTGGAAGTTTGACAAAATCCCAATTTTTACGGAAAACTCGAAAATTTTTTGTTTTAACCTGCGATAAAATATCCGCATTGCAACAGGTGTATTATAAAAAGAGATAGAATTTAATAGACTTTAAAATATATAAAAACATTTCTTCTCTAAAACTGGACAGTTGAAAAGATAGATAGATTGAAGACATTTAGTGGACAAAGATTGCTACCTGGTATGGTACATATATTTTTATGTATAAATTACATTACAAAACCCTGCCAGCAGTTTTCTGGTAATTTTATCGTCTATCGCCAAGAAGTAACTAATTCGATACATTTTGCAGTTAATAAGGCGGTAGAAATTCATTTGAGAAACAAAACTTTTACTTTAACGGAATTTTTTTTCCTAGAAGATATTTAGGCGATGGAGATCTGTAACGTTTTGAATTTTCCTTTTTTCAATTATTTTGAGAACTTTTGCAGTTTGCTTTAATATTTTCCTTCTATTCAATAGCTATATTAATGATATTATGCTAATTTTGCGATATTTTCTCATCGTTGGTTCACTACCAGATCTAGGTTTTTCATTTAAATTTTTTAATATTTTTTCACAGTATTTTTAATAATAAACTAATTAATAAATTAATATTAAATAAAATTAAATAAATAGAAAATTAAATTTAAATCCGTGATCTGGCGTTGAACCGACGACTTTTGCACGGTAGTTGAAGACCTAAGCCTCTGTGCCACTGATGTACAAAAGAAGTTGTTGTCAAATTCGCAATATAACATTGACATGGTTAGAACAGAAAGAAGATATGAAAACACAATGCAAATAGAACGTGTACCGTTAGATTATTCCCTATCATTTTACTTTGTGCTTATATACCTATTTTATCATACTTACATATATATAAATGCGTCAGAACTTTATCTTATGATTTAATTAAAATTTTTGTGATTTTGTGTTCGAGGTTTTTTGATATTTCCTCAAAAAAGGTTTGGGGATTTAGCCCAAAAAAAAGATCGGGGATTTTGTGTTGCGATTTTGGTTATGGGATTTTAAATTTGGGGATTATGTATTTGGAATTTTTTTTTACCTGGGAATTCTGTGTTTGGGGTTTTTTTTTTAGGATTTAGGGGCACTCACATACTTCCCATACTTTCGCCTTTGAAAGCTAGGCCTCTTTCACAAAAAATAAAATAGTGTCCAAAATTCTATATAAAATTTCTTTCCACTTTTGAGTTTCAATGATTAGCTGGTAATTGATAAGTGTATCAACTGTAACCTCCTTTTGAATTAGATTTTATAAAGATCGCCATTGAATCTAACATTTAATGTGATCTTGAGTGTTTTCGTGTGATGGCAGTTTATCGTATGGCTTCTTCCATACCTGGAATTTCGAATATCCGCAGAACAAATTTTAGGTAGATTTAAAGTATTGGTGCTAAATAGACGACATGGTAGGCAATAAAGCATTGCTACTGGCACTCCACACTAACCAGTCACGCTCCACTTTCTCTCCACTTGGCAAGATTCTGTTTAACAACGAGGTAGGAAATGCCTCGTCATGACAATCACGTGGAAAAATAACACCCCCCCCCCACTCGTCGGGTCTTCTCCTTGGCTCGCTCCGGAGAGTGTGATAGTTCGGATAAATGAACAATGGGGGGGGGGGGGGAGCACTGCGTCTTTATTTTTTATCTTCGTGTCTCGAAGTAAGTAGCGTTAGTGCAAAACAATTAGCAAATTTAATGTCAGATCACGTATTGTCAGAAGCGTATATGCTGTTTCTCGCCTATATTCTTAAAATTATAAATACCTTAAATAAAGAGTTCCAATCAGAAAAGATTCGTCTGCCATTCCCATAACACCATACCAAATTTAAGTACAATTCAAGCTTATTTTGAGCAACTTCATCCATAACGAGTCCATAAAAAATATTGCATGCTAAAAAAATTTTGATTTAAGTGATACAATTTACTACCTTGAATTAAAAAATATTTTTGTTGGAAGTAAAGCTAAAGTATTTCTTGAAAGCGATAACTTTACAGATGTACAACGACTTGCGGTAAAAAAAATATTTTAGATTTTTATATCGACCTCTTAAATCAAATGCAAAAACGCTTTTTTCTAGATGTGATATACAAGTTTTATGTACAATTACTTCCCAAGGCAGTCGGTTCTATGTACCGGAGCGACTCGGGATTTTTCCCGACCAAGGACTGTCATTTCAGTGTAACCCCATTTAATTTGTTTCGTCCCTCCCATAAATTGTCATCCTCCCAGCAGCTCCTTGCAGCAGGACTGCTCCATATTCTCTTGCTCCGGGAAGGTATCGAATCCAATCCGGGTCCGTCTCCTGACCCCGGTCCTGAGAAATGGTTTTGCTGCATCTGCCGGAAAAGAATCTTTTTAGGACGGTCATACTCTGTTCAGTGTGTCTCGTGTAAGGGATGGTTGCATCGGACAGGTTGTTCTGGGCTTGATCCCAAAACCCGACGTCCACGTAACTTTTATAAATCTTTTGTGGCTCCTTGCTGTTCACGCCCAAGGGCGCCTCGTAGTCTACGTCTAAGCGCCCCCCCCATTACCTTCCAGCAGCCCCGCTGCTCAGCAAGCCACAACAAGTACCCGCTGCTGCTCGCGCCTTACGGCGCCAACAACTCAAACAGCTGCTACCACTCATAACTACAATCTTCGTAGTAGAGTCGGAAGCAATGCTGAGCAACAGCCCCTGCCCCCGTCTTCTCCCCCCCTCTTTTCCGGCAGCAATCGTGTAGGTCAGGGAACCAGACTCTTAGTCCCTACCTCCGTTTGCACCGTTTGCCAGCACAGAATATATATGTTTGCGACATCCGCCCAATGCAGCTCCTGCCTTGGGTGGTGCCACTTTCCTAGATGTTCTGGTCTCCGCGACGGCAACCCCTCGACGGGTTTCATCGCGCCATGTTGCCAGGTCGCAAACCCAAATCATCCGGGTACCCCAATGCTTGCCCAAGGACGCCCAGTCCCAGGGCCACAACAGCAATTGCGTCCTGGCCTTCCTCAACCCAGGCGTAGTCACCCGTCACTTACCCCCAGAGTGGCGACGTCTCCCCTCATGCACTTCAGAATTCTGCAGTTAAACTGTAATGGACTAACTGGGAAGATTACGGAGATAGTCAATTTCATGAAGCGGCACAACATCCGCATTGCTGCGATTCAAGAGACTAAACTCACAGCACGATCTGCATTGCAGACCTGCTCTGGGTATAATGTCCACAGAAAAGATCGCGAGAGCGGAAATGGAGGCGGCCTCGCGTTTATAATACACCACTCTGTGCAGTATCACATATTTGATCCTGGCATCGACCGCAGGGACAACGTCTTAGAACGTCAAGGCCTATCTGTCCGGTCAGGCGATGCAAACCTAGAAATCATCAACATCTACATCCCCCCTGCCACCTGTTGCCCCGGTGGATACCGCCCTAATATCAGAGCCTTACTCACTGGAAACAATCGCATTATTTTAGGCGACTTCAATGCCCATCATGATCTATGGCATTCAAATTTGCGGGCGGACAGTAGGGGCGAGATGTTGGCGGATCAAATAGAAGAAACGACGTTCTGCACAATAAACGGAGACGCCCCCACACGTATGGTAGGAAGCTGTCACAGTTCGCCAGATATCTCAATCGTGAGCGCAGAACTCGTAAACTGCGTCAACTGGCAGCCGATGGTATCATTGGCATCCGACCACCTGCCTATACTTGTTTCGCTCGAGCGTACCGCCGACTTCATCGTCACCGAAAAACGCACTTTCATAAACTTTAAAAAAGGAAAGTGGGAAGAATATAAATCATTTACAGACAATCTCTTTGCTGCCCTCCCTATCCCGACTGATGCCCGCCAAGGGGAGCTTGCCTTCCGCAAGGTCATTGAATCCGCCTCGGCACGTTTCATTCCCGCCGGGAGAATTCCCGAAATCCGGCCCCACTTCCCGGCGGAGGCCGCAAACTTAGCGAGAGAACGTGACCTTATAAGGCAGCTTGATCCAGGCGACCCCCAAATAAGGGATATAAACCAACGCATCAGATTGCTTGTGGATGAACACAAGCGGGCGAAATGGGAGGAGCACCTAAGAGGTTGTAACCTCTCTACCGGTGTGGGTAAACTTTGGTCCACCGTAAAGTCCCTATCGAATCCGACTAAGCACAAAGACAAAGTTTCCATCGCCTTTGGCGACAAAGTGCTGTCGGATGCGAAAAAATGCGCGAGCGCTTTCTGCCGACAATATATAATGCATTCTACGGTCGACAAAGTTAGACGGAGGGCCAACAGACACGCACATAAACACAAATTCAGCGCGTCACCAATCACCATCACCGCTAAAGAGGTTGAGGACGCCATTGGTCGCGCTAAACCATCCAAAGCAGTGGGCCCAGACGGCATAGCCATGCCGATGCTTAAAAGCCTAGGGAAAGAGGGTTTCAAATATTTAGCGCAGGTCTTCAACCTGTCTCTTTCCACCTTTAACATACCCGAGAAATGGAGAATGGCCAAGGTGGTCCCGCTACTAAAGCCTGGTAAACCAGCTAACATAGGAGAGTCGTATCGTCCGATATCTCTCCTATCGCCAGTAGCAAAGACGCTCGAAGCCATTTTGCTCCCTTATTTCCAAGCAAATTTGCAACTAGCCTCCCATCAGCATGGCTTCAGAAAACTCCATAGCACTACCTCCGCGCTAAATGCCATCAGCACCCAGATAAATTTCGGTTTAAATCAAAACCCCCACCATAGAACAGTACTCGTAGCGCTAGACCTATCAAAAGCTTTTGATACGGTCAACCATGGCTCGTTACTGCAAGACCTGGAAGGGTCTACCCTTCCCCCATGTCTTAAAAGGTGGACCGCAAATTATCTGGGTGGTCGGCAGGCATCGGTGCTATTTAGAAACGAAACATCAAAGCCAAGGAGATTTAAACAAGGGGTGCCACAGGGTGGTGTCCTATCCCCACTTTTTTTAATTTCTACATATCTAAGCTACCTTCACCACCGGAAGGAGTCACAATCGTTTCCTACGCCGATGACTGCACAGTAATGGCCACAGGCCCAGGCCCACAGATCGATGAGCTATGCAATAAAATAAACGGCTACCTCCCTGATCTCTCCAGTTTTTTCGCCTCGCGAAACCTGGCATTATCACCGACTATATCTTCCGCGACCTTATTTACAACATGGACGTCCCAAATGTCGACCATTTTGAACATCCACGTCGATGGCTCTACGCTACCGACTGTCCTACACCCCAAAATCTTGGGTGTGACGTTTGATCAGGATCTACATTTTGGTGAGCACGCAGCCGCAATTGTTCCGAGAATTCAGAGCCGTAACAAAATCCTCAAATCCCTTGCTGGCAGTACCTGGGGAAAAGATAAAGAAACGCTCATGACTACATACAAAGCAATTAGCCAGCCGATTACGTGCTACGCATCACCCATATGGTCGCCAAGCCTAAAAATTACCCACTGGAAGAAGCTACAGGCCTGCCAAAATACTGCTCTCAGAATTGCCACGGGCTGTCTTCTTATGTCCCCAGAACACCATCTACATAATGAGGCGAGAATACTCCCCATCAGGGAAAGAAACGAGATGCTGACCAAACAGTTCCTGTTGAATACCCAGAAACCTGGGCATCCCAACAGACATCTGATTGACGAGCCAGCACCGCCTGGGGGCTTAAGGAGTCATCTCCGTAAGCATTTTGAGGAAATACGGCATCTGAGAACACAGCCGTATGAAGCGAAAAAACATAAGCAGGTCCTTGGTGAACTCCACAAACAGGCGTCGGACCTTTATGCCGGGAATTGCCCGGTGAACCCAGTACTCAAAGTAAAGTATCCAAAACTTGCGGAAGAGGAACGCATACTCCCCAGGGAAACGCGTGTCACTCTGGCTCAACTTCGTTCTGGATACTGTAACAGGTTAAACTCTTACCTATCCAGAATCAACCCCGACATACAAAATGTATGCCCCGCTTGCAATGTGTCCCCACATGACACCAACCATCTCTTTAATTGTAATGTGGAACCAACGCCTCTAACACCCCTTTCCCTATAGTCCACCCCTGTTGAAACAGCAAGTTTCCTTGGACTCCCGTTAGAGGATATTGATGACAGTTTGTGATCGGTCGCGTCTGTTAGGTGGGGCGAAGCACTGCTACAACAACAACAACAACAAGGTATTAGCAGAAACCGAAGCTTCTATAATTCATTTAATAAATGACTTTTCGTACTTGATAAGTGCGATCAAGACTCCTTTGTTCACAATGGAAGCTTTGAAGACTATTAAATTCTGATTTTAAGCCTGATATAAGACGTTTTAGTTTTTTTGGGAAAAAGTAAGCTTTTATAGAAATGGTATGAACGAAAAGTGTTTTGAAGAATTGCTTGGTTTTGTATATGATTTACTAACTAACTCTGCCACATAGTTCGGCGACCGCAGAGCAAAATTTTTTTGAATTGTCCCTTATTAAACCAAATTAAGCAAAAAATTGGGGTTTATTGCAATCAACCACACAATGTTAGCCAAAGTACTTTGTACGCAAAACCCAGGTCCTCATTACGTTTTGTCGGTGAAAGACATAGACTGGTCCTAGAAAAGTTATACAATGAGCGATATAAAGCTATTTTTATTATACGTTTTTTTCGATGTAGCCCAGAATTTATTATAAACATATATGCTTTAAATATATGCACATACATACATATGTATGTGTATAATACTAAAAAATATAACTATATGTGATAAATAATAGTAATTATCATCCATTCTAATTTAAGCACTTTTTGTTTGTTTGTAACGCCGTGTTGTTTTGTACCTTTTAAGTTGTTCATTATTACATTGTTTTTACATCCTTTTTTGCGACGAATTTTGGTCCCAAATGAAAACAAGCTGAGACAACCGCGATCGTGGGTGCTTATCTAGGCATATGGGTACATTTGGAAGGTTTTGCAATACAGGGTAGTTTTTTCTCTCCGAAATTTGTATGTGCTCACTTCTAGAAATGTTCTATTAGATATAAAAATTCAATTGTAAAAGTTTCAGCTCAATCGGAATTCTCCTTCCTGTGCCTAAAGAGCCAGGAAGTTTGACAAAATCCCAATTTTTACGGAAAACTCGAAAATTTTTTGTTTTAACCTGCGATAAAATATCCGCATTGCAACAGGTGTATTATTAAAAGAGATAGAATTTAATAGACTTTAAAATATATAAAAACATTTCTTCTCTAAAACTGGACAGTTGAAAAGATAGATAGATTGAAGACATTTAGTGGACAAAGATTGCTACCTGGTATGGTATTTCGCTGTTCCTCACAATTTCGAAAACAATTTTACGTTTATTGATATCTTACCTTATCCGTAATCAACGGATGCATTTAAGTATCTTTATTGATTATAATAGAAAAACGGGAAGTTAAGAAATTGTTGTAGTTATGTATTTTCAGTCTTTAATTAATGAATACAATGTTTAACAAAATGGTGAGATGATGGTAGCCATTCTAGAGTTCACATTCGACGAAAGAATTCGTATTAAAAATAAAAGTTAAAGGATTAAAAAATTTAAAAATGATAATTTTCAATTTCAGTCAGCGGATACGGGTTGAGAAAGGGTACATTTTGTAGCATCGTGGTAAAGCCGCCAGAAATCCGCTACCACCTGAAGCAAGAATTGGGTCTGCTCCTCGTCTTTTGTAAGTGTGTAATTAAAATCTTGAATTAACTTAACTCCCCTCTCTGCCGTGTCGTTTACTACTTTTATGCTTCTAACAAAACTTTCAAGTTTCAAAAAGTCTTTATTATCAAACCAGCTCATTCGGACCTCTGCCAAAAAATCCGTTCCGACATTAAATTACTCGAAAAATACAAGAGATTGGTTAGAAATAAACTCATCAAGGGAAACATTTTTAAAAAACTTCACAGCTTCCTTTTCAGAAACTTGTACCCTCACTATCCTTGGGGATATTTCATCTTCTGTTAAATCTTTGTATGATAAAATCTGTTGTGCAATTTTTCTCTTAAGTTCATTTGAAACATTTTTATCGAACAGACTGAAGCAAATCAATTCCGGATTCAGATACCACAAGTGATGCAAATATTTTCCCAATATCTTTTCTGATATACCTCGATCAAAACGTTTGTACTTAATGACATTCTGAATAAACATTAAATCATTATTGGGCGCACTAATAGCGTTTGAAGCTTGACACCACATCTTAACACATACATTGCAAATAAATACACAAATAACTTTTATTGAACTGAACTTTTCTTTGGACATAGGAAATTGCTCCCTAAAAATAAAATTTTTTAAAGAGTAAATGGCTGTAGCCATCCAACGAGTGTGATGATAAGCACCAGGAGAGCGAAATGAAACATCATGAGAAGGGAGTTTTCCTAGAAATATCAAACATAACTTGATAAATTCTAGGTAATCGTCTCTCGGCAGTTTTTCAGTTAACTGAAGGCGAAGAAATTCAGTACCGTCTGACTACAGCAGTAAACGAGGGCTGGTGGAAGAGACCAAATCAGAAGCGGTCATCTGGGCAAAGGTTGATGGAGATTTTGGGACAATCAAATTGTGGGTTGTAGAAGCAGCAAACAAATCAACACCGAACGTACTTGTAGGAAAACCCTGGCTATAACAAAACAGATGGACGTTTTCCGGTAAGAGAACTCAATGAGTTTGAGTCACCACTAAAACTGACCAAAGGAGCTATATTGGGAAGATGCAAGAGGCTGAAGTAGTTATTAACTGTGAACAGCTCCAGGAACACGTTTTAACTAGTAATACTGATCTTTCAAATGACACCACAAATAACATCAAATTGACACGAGAGATGCGAGGGCGATCCGTCATGCTCCTCGCAGTGTTCCAGTGGCAAAGCGGGAAGTGGTGAGTCAAATCATACTAGAAATGAGCGACAGCGGCGTAATCGAACCATCAGCTATTCCATGGAGCTCACCGGTGATACTTGTGAAGAAGAAGGATGGAAAAATGAGGTTTGCGAGGACTACCGCAAGCTGAACGACGTCACGAAGAAGGATAGCTACCCATTGCCAAGGATTGACGATACTCTGGACTCTTTATCTGGTACGAAATGGTTTTCCACACTGGACTTGAAAAGCGGCTACTGCCAAGTAGAAGTGCAGGAGGAAGACATAGAGAAAACAGCCTTCAGTGTCGGTGATGGTCTTTGGCAATTTACAGTGATGCCTTTTGGACTATGTAATGCACCAGCTACTTTTTAAAGACTCATGGATCAGGTACTGAAAGGACTACATCGGAAAACATGCTTGGTAGGGTTATGATTTTTGGCACCTTTTTCTGAATTTTCCAAAGTGCTGTGGTGGCATGCGATGAACCTTTGTCTACTTATTACATTATTGGTAAAATTTTTGTTAGATTGTGAAAAACGTTACGCGCAAACTATTTTTTCTTTTACAAGGCGGCTGCATGGCAATACCCAGTACCTAGTATAACAAAATACCGAAAGAGCTCCTTGTCTACAATTTGTATACTAAAAACGATGCGAATCAGCTTAACCCATATATTCCCAGCGCCCCATTTTTAAAACGCCTTGTATTTATAGGTTATTTAAAAAGCTAGCGAAGATTTATCAGTACGTTGTTCAGTTTGGTATTTTTGTAATAAGCGGCAACACCAGCACGTGCTCAGTTTTCAACATAACCTTAGTTTATTTATCAAAATAGTCAAGAGTGATTGGTGTTTTTTACGATTTACGATGTCGCGAAGTAATAAGTAAGTTTTTGTGGTTCTTTTTTTATAAATGTGGTATTTTCGGTTTATGCTAATAGTTTTATCAATGTTAAATGCTAAACTAAAATAAACAAATGTGTATATTGTTTCTGTGAAGTTTTGTGAGCGATGTTTTGCGACGCCCCATTTTTGGGGCGCTGAGCACAGCTGCTCACACGATTTTGCACAAACTTTTTAAGAAAATTTGTTTAGATTTAGTGGATATATCCATTCATTTGCGCTTTCTCTCGTTTGAATTTTTCATAATTTTATGGGGATTCCGTAATTCATAATTCAGACTAACTGTTGCTGATATAATCGACATATTAGACAATGATGATGATATTTTGGATGCTGCTGTCTACATTTGCCCTCCCGAAAATCACTTGTTAAGTGATGGAGATAGTGACGAAGACGACGCTGTTGAAGGAGATTTGAATCATATGTCAGGAAATCAATTGCGATCTGAAGGACAGCTACAGATAATTAGAAAAAGCGGTAGTGAATTGAAAAGAGAATATTTTGGGCGCCAAGATGAATCAGATTCAGATGACAGTGATGACAACGTTCCTTTATCACAACTAAAGCTTTGCTATCAAGACCAAGTAAAAAATTTAAAGAAAAGACCACATCTAGAGAGGGAATGGCAAAACAAAGACCTTCCAATGCACGAAAAGCAAGTTTGGAGAAAGCCTGACTTTCTCAACGATTCTAGGAGCCCCGTCGAGTGGTTTGAACTATTTTACAATGACGAGCTGATAGATCTAATAGTGCTGAACTCAAAAAATTTTGCTGTTTACGAAAGAAACGATAAGTTGATGTAACTCGCGAGGAAATACGCCTTGTACTGGCTATATTCTTATTGAGTGGGTATTGTTCTTATTCAATATATCGAATGTTTTGGGATACCGGTGCTGATACGTATCATCCTCGCGTTGCTAATTCTATGCCTAGAGTACGGTTCGAGCAAATTATAAGATATATGCACGTAAGCGACAATACTTCATTAGATCCTAGTGATAAGTTTACAAAGATTCGGCCATTGTGGGATAAACTAAATACCACTTGGATGACATACTTTCCGCGTTATGCGGATGTAAGTAATGATGAATCTATGATACCATATTACGGGCACCATAGTACTAAACAGCATATCCATGGAAAACCGATTCGATTTGGTTACAAGATTTTGTGTATGGGAACTCAACTTGGATATCTGATTCAAGCTGAACCTTATCAAGGAGCCTCCACTGGCAATATTAATCCCGACTTAGGAGTTGGTGGGTCCTTCGTTACAAATCTGATTTCCAAGCTACCAGACGGATTCAAAGTTCACGTTTATATCGATAACTTTTTTACGTCTCTCCGTTTGCTAACGGCGTTGAGGGAATCTGAGAATCAGGGGACTGGAACAATTCGATCAAATCGTATTGAAAAAGCTCCTCTGGAGTCTCCTCAAAACATGAAATCGAAACCGAGGGGTAGCTATCACCAAATTACTGATAATAAGTCAGGTATAACGCTGGTCCGTTATAACGATAACAACGTTGTTACTATAGCCTCCCCTTGCGAAGGAGTACAACCTATTGGATCGGCACAAAGATGGTCAAGCAGTCAAAAAAAAAGATTGTTATTTCACAACCACTATGTATTCAGCAGTACAACAGATATATGGGCGGGACTGACCGATTATATCAGAATGTGGGATGTTATCGAATTAGCATAAATCGTAAAAAGTGGTACTGGCAGCTATTGATGTGGCCTTTGAACGTGTCCGTGAACAACGCTTTTCAGCTTTATAAATTATCTCCGGATGGTGAACAGAATCGTCGATTAGATTACCTGGCATTCATAAGAGTTATAACTACCACCTATCTTGGTAATTATTTTCATGTACTTATTTTATGTTTGTATTCTCGATAGACTCTTCTTTGTTTAGGAAAATACTCCAATCCACGCACATTGGGCCGTCCCTTGAAACCCATTTATAGAAAACGAAGAGTTCCAGATGGTGTTCGACTTGATGGCCAAAACCACATAATTATATCTAGTGCAACCCAAGTAAGATGTGCGGAATGCCATAAAAATACCACCAAAAAGTGTAGAAAATATGATGTTGGCTGTCACACCAACTGTTTTGAGTCTTTACATTCTTAACTTTTTTCATATTTAACTAACTCCATTATTTAATAAGTGAAATCTGTGCTGAATTTTTAATTTTCCTTAATAAAACAAAAGTAATCATTTTTTTAAACTCAGCTACTTAATAGATTTTTATTGCTCTCTGGCATGACCAGCGCCCCAATTTTGGGGCGGTCATTTTCTCAAAATCGGCGACAGATATGAATGAAATTCCTAAAGAACTCAGATATTGGAGTCCCTTAGCACACGAATGTTGCGTAATTCACTTCAAAATTTTAGTTTCAAAAAGTTGAGATTATATGGGTTAAAGGCACAAATATGTTTTACTGTAATAACATAGGAAAACAGTTCTTAGTAAAAACATTCTGAAATAATAGATTTCTGTACCTAAAGTGCTTTTTACGAATATTTCTTAAAACTTCCTTTTTTACAAAATTCTTAAAATACATTTATCATCATAATTTTTATATTTTTAGATTTAAAACATGTTCAAAAATAAACAGCCAAACTCATTAGTGGAATCAGGAGCAGAAAGATGAAAAAAAAATTTTAAATTAACTACAAAGCGCCGTCCCATGATACCTGAAGTCAAAAAAAATTTGGATGGGGTTATGCGTAAAATGCCTTTAAGAAGTCATACCGTAGGTAGATTTTTAGGCTTGTTCGATGAAGAAAGGGGTCGAAAAAATCGAGTAAGAAAAATAGCAAAAGAATTGTTGAAGCTCTGGCGGAAGCTCAATTTCCCTTCTCTCTCACGGCCACAGGTTTATACTAAGGTTGGCAAGTTAATAAAATCGTTTGAAGCTCATAGAAAGCGAAAGAACGAAAAATTTTAGGAAAAACTTGAAAACTCTTTTTGATATTACGAAAGTGACCGGAAATTGGCTGTGCAGGGAAGACAAAGAGCTTTATCAAAAGCAAATCGAATCATTTGGCCGAGTAGGTTACACAACTGAGAAAGAGGCTTCAAAAAAAACAGTTCATCCATCTAAATGAATTAGGAAATCCGATAAGTCAACAAACCAAGTACTGTATTTTACAACCGACCATGATAGTTCTGAAGAAGATATTAACAGTATCGATTGGAACGATGTGGAAGAGTGCGTCCCCATGAACCAACAAAATCTGTAGCGAAGGTAGTATCAGAATTGCATTTGTCAACAAGAAAAGTGGCAACAGTTCTTCAAAAATTAGCTAAAGACGAAATAAAAGTTCCAAAACCGTCGCAATCGGGTATTTGGCGTCGAATGATCAAGGATGCAGAAAATGTAAAAGTCCGGATTAAAGAGCTTCCCTCTGAAGAGGAATTTTGTCTTCACTTTGATGAAAAAAGAATACAAAATAAGGAACATCAGGCGGTTTGTCTCAAAAATTCTAAAAGAACTATACAGTTTGGAGTTTTGCCTTGCAACAGCGGATCAGCTAAGGACATCTTTATTCCTTTGAGTTCCTTGTTGGATGAGTATAATGCATGGAGAAATATCAAAATGATTATATCTGACACAACTGCAGTAAATACCGGAAGCAAGAATGGGGTAGTTTTCAAACTCCAAACAGAGTTCCGAAAAATCGGGCAAGAGGCACCTCAGTTCATAGGCTGTCAACATCACATTCTTGTTCTGCGTCACCTAATAGATTTTTTGTTTCCAACAACATCGGTGTCATCCAGCATAAATAATCAATTCGTTGAAGACATGTTGGCAGAATATGATAACATTCAAAATAACTATGTGGGTACAAGTTACATTATCAGTTAAAAACACGGGATGGAGAGATGATTTCAAGTTTCTTTTCGACCTCTGTGAGGGGTATAATTACTACCAGAAGGAAAAAAAATGGCCTTTACTCAAATGGCGAAAGCTACCGTCCCTCCATAGTGCTAGGTGGAATTCACGAGCAATATTTGCATTGATTGCTTATTTTCTCATTCCCAAGTGGAGATATCAGCTCAAATTTATCTGTGACTTTTAGCAAATGCATGGGCAAAGGCATGGTTTTCAAATCAGCATTATTCAGAGGAAATATACGACGAGTTACATGCTGCTGTCGCTAAACTGAAATGTGCCAAGGCTTTGAAGTTTTTAACTACTCATTGGAAAGCGGAACCTTCTGTGCTCGATGTTCCTCGTTCAAATATGGTGGCTGAACGAGCTGTAAAACTGATGGAAGAGATTCACAGCACTTGCAAAACGGATAAATATCTCAATTACAAGTTCATAAACAGTAATTTAGAAATTTAAAAAAAAAAAAAATAAATAAATGTAAGGCGCGATAACCTCCGAAGAGATCTAAGGCCAAGCTTCTCTTCCAATTTGCGTCGTGCTCCTCTTGATTTTTCCCTACAAATTGGCCGGACGGGACCTACATGTTTTATGCCGACTCCGAACGGCATCTGCAAGGCAGATGAGTTTTCACTGAGAGCTTTTCATGGCAGAAATACAATCGGAGCGCTTGCCAGACACTGCCGAGGGGCGACCCCGCTTAGAAAAATTTTCTTCTAATTGAAAAATCTTATTTCTAAAATTTTTGATGTTGCTTTGCCCGGGAGTTGAACCCAGGGCATACGGTGTGATAGGCGGAGCACGATACCATCACACCACGGTGGTAACGAAAAGTTGAATATTGTAAACCATATGCAGTACAGAATAAATTATATGCAAATCTTCCTCATACTGATACAAATTTCGATGTGCGCGAAACGTTTTTTAGAATTTATTGAAATTATTGTTATTTTCGTAATTTTTATACAAAAGTTCATAGTTGTGGTGGCACAGCGTTTTAAATCTAAAAAAAATCATAACCGTAATGCTTGGTGTACCTGGACGACATCATCGTTTTGGGAAAGAACTTCGAAGAACATCTGAAGAACTTGGAGGAGGTTTTCCAAAGAATAGCTGGTGCTGGTCAGAAACTTAGTCCCAAAAAGTGTTCTCTGTTCAAGAAGCAAGTTAGTTACTTAGGTCATAAAGTAACAACGTAGGGCATCTGCACCGCGAATGAAAAGATAGAAGCAGTAAAAGATTGGCCAAGACCACAGAATCTTCATAAGTTAAGAAGTTTCCTTGGGCTATGCACATATTACCGCCGATTTGTACCAAATTTTGCCAACGTAGACCATAGCCTCCACGAGCTTAAAACAAAAAATAAAGCTTTTGAATGGATACGGAGCAAAAAGTGGCTTTCCAAACATTGAAAGAGCGTTTGTGCAGTGCCCAATGTTGGCATATCACATTCCAGGAGCAACATTTATTCTAGATACCGATGCGAGTGGATATGCTATAGGAGGCGTTTTATCAAAACTGGTCGATGGACAAGAGAAGGTAGTTGCATATTACAGCCGATCAATTGGAAAACCAGTGAGGAACTATTGCGTTACGTGGAGGGAGCTGTTGGCATTGGTAGAGTGCATTAAACATTTTCACAAATACCTCTAGGGCCAGCTATTCCGCGTCAGGACAGATCACGCAGCGTTGGAACGGAACGACAGATGGCGCGGTGGATCGAGTGACTACAAAGCTATGACTTTCCCATTGAGCATGGGAAAGGTAGTGCCCATGGGAATGCCGATGCAATGTCACGAAGACCATGTAGTTTGGAATGCAGGCACTGTTCAAAGGCCGAGGCTAAAGAAGATAATATAGACGTTCGGCTAATGAATATAACATGTACGGATGAATGGGACAAGGAACAACTAAGGAAGTGTCAGCCAGAAGATACAGATCTGTCACATGTTATGCAAGGGCTCGAACGAAACGAAAGACCAAATAGAGAGGAGATGTCAGCAGAGAGTCCTATTGCGAAATTATATTGGGCACAGTGGAACAGTTTAGAGTTGATATCCGGTTGCTTGCATCGAGTATGGGAGAGTGAAGATGGTCAATTTATGAGGAACCTGATAGTTGTTCCCAGGAAAATAATTCCTGACGTTCTGAACGAGCTACATAATGGCCCAAGTGGGGATCATCTGGGAATCATGAAGACGCCCGAGAAGATTAAGCAGAGATTCTATAGGGTTGGTTGCCGTCAGTCGGGCACTGAGTGGATTGCGAACTGCGAGGTTTGCAGCAGAGCGAAAGGGCCCAAAACCCGAAGTCATGGCCAGATTCAGCAATATAACTCAGGTGCGCCATGTGAAAGGATCACTATGGATGTCGCAGGTCCATTTCCTACTAGCAACTGCGGAAAAAAAGATGTACTGGTGGTTATGGATTATTTCAGCAAATGGCCAGAGGTATACCCAATCCCAAATCAAGAAGCGGACACAGTAGCAGAAGTGTTCATAAACAATTGGGTTGCAAGGTATGGTGTACCAATGGAGTTACATTCTGACCAAGGGAGAAATTTTGAATCCGCTGTGTTCCAAGAAATGTGTAATACATTGCACCCAGAAAAATAACATTGGTTAAATCTAACAATTTCCGTGGTTAATTTTACTACAATGGAAATTGTTGTTGCAAACGTTGGTCAAACTAACAATTTTTTTTCGGTTAGTGCATACTCTGTATAATTTTTTGTTGTAATTTAAACAATTTTATCTTGTTATATTAACTATTAGAAAAAGTAAAATTTTTCTTTATATGTTATTGTTTTTTTTACCAATAAATATAGTAGAATTAACCAATTCAAAAATTGTTGCTTCATTCGCTTACTATTTCGTTTCTAAAATTAACCTACGTAAATCGTATTTTTTTTCTAATGTTATTTTATTAGTGTGATTTAACTGATCTTATTTGGTTAATTTTACTATGAGATTGTTCATTTCAAAAAATCGTTAAACCAACCATAAACCTTGATTAATTATACCAGTACCAATCGGTTAAAATATTTCTCCCTGAAATTTTTGTTGCTTTTTAAAATATTTTAAAAGGTTATTTGGACAATGGAAAATTGTGTCACTACTATTCCTTGTGTTCAAGTAACCATTGATACAGCAGTTAAAAAATAAACGATTGCAATAATAGAAGCCGACGCTCATTGCAATCAGTTCGTTGAAAACTTTGAGGACGCCGGTCGTGCGTGAGTATTGTGTGCAAAATTACAAAAATGGAAAAGAATATTTTAGAATCTTCTGAAAAGAAAGGAATAGAATCTTTATTAGTTTTGTAAATTGACAAATATGCTGCTGAAACTGGGTCATGCAACCATTCTGTTATTTGGCTTTGGTTCCGTTGTTGCTTTTATTGCTCACATAAAAAGTGTGAAAATAATTGCATGCATCGATTGTAGTTTGTAAAAGAAATAATTAAAACTTATTAAATGTGTAATATTTTGACGAGTTGTAGACGAATCTATTACACTTAAACGGCTAAGATATTTGGAAGAGCAGGACTTGACATACTTATTCCGGGAACGTAAATTAGGAGAAAAAGTGGAAGTTTCGTTTCAAGCTTCAGCAATGGAAAATCGCAAATGTAAGTACAAGCGTAAAATTAGAATTTTATTCGGTAAACAAAATAAAACTTTTTTATTTAAGGGATATGCTGATGCTAAAGCCTGCGATACAATATCTGTTGATACGACTTTCCTGGAAGACATTGAAAATTCACCATATTTAAACTGCAGCCAATCAACAAGCAATTCTTCAAAAAGTTCCTGATTCACTACCTAAAAATGTTGGACCATTAAAAAATCTCTGGTGCTTTAAATTCGAATCTAAACACAGCGAATTAAAAACATACATGAATTCAATAACATCGAGAAAAAATACGAGCATTTCAATTGCAACTAAATGTTTACTTAAATTCTCTAATAGAATATTGCTCGAAAAAGGTTTTGAAGATAAGTATACAACAGGATTTGTTAATAACGGCACAATTTTCAGTAACGCAAGCACTGTTTCGAATATTGAATTTCTTTCACAAAATATATCTGTAAATAGTTCGTATAACTTTACAGATAGAATCACTATAAACAGTACTTTGTACAAAATGAGTTATTTTTTACTTTCCAAAACTTTAAATATTTTCGAGATTAAGGACATAGTTTCACTAGAAAGTTACGAAGTAGGTTTTCTTTGCATCAAGCACAAAATTTAATGTTTTATTGAACACTTCCAGTAATATTTGGTTTCACTGAAAGAAAGTAATTTTACAATTCTACAGCCGTCCGAATTTTACAAGTCACCTTTACATATAAATGGAAATTTATCAGCCCAATTATAAACGAAGATTCCGTGCGAGTTTTCTCCCTTCTCCCATTCCTCGTATTCTAAATAAAAATTCCTTGTGAGTTTTTTCACTTCTCCCTTTCCTCCTATTCTGAACAATGTTCGAAAAAGCGGAAACCGGTTATGGGAGAAAAGTAGGTATTATGAATGTGAGGGAGAGGGAGATTTCTCTTCCATTTCATAGGAGTTTTTTCACTTGTTAAATTAAAGGGAATGCATCAAAATAGTTAAAGGAAATTGGTTATTTTAAGAAAGAACACTTATTTGTACAAATTTGTGCTAAAATATGTATTTACATTCTACCACAATATTTCCACTGTTAATACAACAACAACCACAATAGTCTTTATTTTA
This sequence comes from Eurosta solidaginis, assembly GCF_040869045.1. Classification (NCBI taxonomy): domain Eukaryota; kingdom Metazoa; phylum Arthropoda; class Insecta; order Diptera; family Tephritidae; genus Eurosta; species Eurosta solidaginis. Next base: position 181,392,187 of record NC_090320.1, read on the forward strand.
AGTAGAAAAGTATATCATAAGCAACAGAAGAGCTCTTAGTATATTTGATGCAGCCATCCAGAAATTGCGCAAGGATTTTTTAATAAGTCTTAAATAGATTTTGGCATATGATGGAGGACGAATTCAAGTCAACTTGGCCGCCAGAAAATTGCTTTGCTGAATGAAAGCAGGCAACTCCGGCAGATTTGTGTTTGCGGCCGTCTTCTTCTTATGTTCCGCTGTTGATGTTGCTGTGGCACCAATTCATTACTCATTTCAGTGAATACCACATGAAATGCAATAAATACTGTGCAATGTTTATATTTTATTTCTTAATTTCCAACAAATTTGCAACAATAATTAAACTTTTCAATTTTTTAAACAAAATAAATATGCAACGAAATTTCAATTAACAAAACAGCTGACTTCGAAAATTCGAAATTCCTATTCCCCAATTATTCTTCTCCCTAGGAGAAAAGAATTGGGGGAATTTTCCCGCGGGAATAAAAAAATCCGCGAGAACAAAATTCCGCGAGAATATTTAGAATTGGTCTGTATATATAAGACCGAAATTCTATTAATAAAATTGGGTAATTCACGACAGTCTGCATATAAAGTTATCTGTTTAAAAATTATTTCTCTCCAGTGTATTTTGTTTTTGTAAACTGTGTTCAAAATATAAGCACATAAACAGATAACCTGATAAGCAGGCTTTCGTGAATACACCAAATGTATGTTTGTACACATATATATATGTATATATATATACATACATATATATATATTCTAGTAACAAAACATGTTTAGGCTAAGAAAAATTAATGACCTTCCTCTTTAAGGAAAATTGAGACATAGGTGTTTTAAACACATTCTATCCTCAAAATTCAAGTCATTTTGTAAAATATGTTTTGCAAAAAGTTTCATGCAAACGGTATGTCATTTTCGTAAAGACTGTTATGGATAATTAAAAATATGCTTTAAAAGCTTTTACTACGCTGTATATTTCTTTTTTAGAAGTTAATTATGTTTAATTTTTCTGGAGACAATTTAATGTATATTTATTCATACTATATGAACCTATATATTAATATTAAGTTCTCTGAGAAAGAGATTTCTGAATAAATAAAATTTAGGTATTAAACTGAAAACTTGTGATTAAAACGATGTTAAAAAAAAGAATGCTTGAAGTTATTTAGAATAGATTGTGGTTTAACCTTATTTTTGGTTTTTTTTTTAACTGAACGTACACATATTCATTTATGTTTAAAACGTTATCTAAAAGACTGTTGTGGATAACTTAAGAACGGAAAAAGCTTGAACATTGTAACTTTTTGTGAATTATTTTTATTATTATCTTTTTAAAAGAAATAAATAAGCTTTCGTGAATCAAATATAAATTTTATGTTTTAATCTTTACAACGTTGATATTTAAATTAAAACAGAAATATGTAACCACAAAGATTTTAATGTTATTTTAACTATTCTACAAAAATTTTATTGTATCGAAAGTTGTGGTAGTACTAAACCATTAAAATTTTTATCACACAATTTATATTATAGGGCTACAATATAAATAGTACTATGACAATTTTTATCGTTTAGTACTATGTACCACAATTTTTGTAACAATACAATTTTTATAGTAACTTAACAGTAAAAAAAATAGTTAATTCTACAAATTTTGTGGTTATATTACAATTTTTGCAATACTTTTTACCAACTTTTGTGGTTAGATGGAAATAACTATAAATATAAGTTAACTTTACCAACTTTTATAGGTTGGAACCATACGAACCTACTTTTATGGTTAGGTCAACCAACTTCAGATGGTTAAATATCAACCGTTTCTTTTTTGGTAAAATTAACAATTTTTAAACACGACTTCAGTAAAGGTTTTTAAATGTTTTCTATTGGTTGGTTTCACCCATATTTATAGGTTGGAGCCGTTTTAACATAGTTTTTCGGTTAGGTTTACCAATACACGGACAATTTTATTGCATCTTCAGTCCGACGGTATTGTGGAACGATTCAATAGAACATTGGAGGAGCACCTAAGGAAAGTAGTGGACAAGCTCCATAAAGTGTGGGATACACGCACACCATTATTCTTGATGGCTTACCGATCGGCAGTGCATGAGACAACGGGTCAAACTCCCTCAAAAGTAATTTTTGCAATGACCTTCGACTGCCACCTGATTTGGAGTTTGGGACAATTGCCGATACGGAGAGAAATGCCAAGAAGTCCACTGGTGTCTTGGAGGAAGAGCTGAGGGAAATACATTATCTTGTAAGACAACAAACCAAGATTATGAGCGACAAAATGAAAGCCTGATATGATAAAGTAATTAATTCGGAAGGTTTTCGGGAAGGAAATTTGGCGCTGCAATACAAGCCACAACGAAAAAGAGGTTTGTCACCGAAATTGCAGTGTAATTGGGAAGACCCATAGAAAGTTATAAAACGAATCAACGATGTAGTTTACCGCATACAAACCATTGGCAAACCACGAAACAAAATGAAAGTGGTTCATATGGAAAGCTGGCAGCATGTAGACCGGTAAATTTGTCTGATCGGGACAACATCTAAGCAAGCTAGATAAACACATTAATCATCATGTACACGCATACATACAAGCAGCAGATAGATACTCACAAACGCATGTCATCATCAGCTACTACTTCGCTCACATATACACACGCATATGGTTGCACACTATAGCTGCGCGAGCTTATGGCTGGTGACCATGTAGAGGGTTCTAGAAGAAGAAACGTCTAAAATTTGGGCACGTAAATAAAACTAAATAAATGAATATCAACAAAGCAATCCCAAACAAATAAAAATATATGCAAATTTGCATCTACACACACATAAATATATGTACGTATCCATACATGTGCATGCTCATATGTACAAGCGATGAGCGTAAAATAAGCTGAATTTCTTATTTTACTATTCGAATAGTACGCACTATTCGAATAATAAGGAAATGAATTCGAATAAATGGGAGCGAATAAACGAATAAAAGTTCGAATAAATATTATTCGAATTACGAATACCTGGCAAATAAAAGAGCTTATTATTCGAATAATATTTATTCGAATAATCCCACCCCTAGTAAATTATATACGAGCAGCTTTAACGTCCAACATCTTATATTTAGTGATAGTCAAGTCTAAATTGCACATGGTTATTAGCTCTTCTTATATTTAAGAATTCATGCTTAACACCGGCTTATAATAATTGAATTTCAATTATTATGTTTTCTAAGAGAAACTGAAAAGAAAGAAATATTTACTGGCATATTGCGATGGAACCATTTCGAAAACCGCCAACGTAATCACCATCAGGCAATTTTGTAATGTTATCAAAGGTTTCACCGGGATTCGAACCGTGAATCACATGGTGAAACTGCAGTTGTCTTTAACAACTGGGCTATTCTGCTGGTATTTGTTTTCATGCTTAATTCAGTTTTTCTCATTTCTACACTAACAACACAATTGAAAAATTTTGTCTCCATATTAATTTGTGTGCCATGTAGATTTGTTTTTGTAAAGTTCTTCTTCGTTGCGAATGAGAAGCTTTGTAAACTCTGGCTCAGTTTTACATATTTATGTATGTTTATTTAATGGTGTGTTCAGTTTATACTTATATTTAAAAATTTATGAGCTTAACACCGGCTTATAATAACTGAACACACCATTAAACAAACATAAATATGTAAAATTGGTTAGCTCTTCTATTATAACATGTTTTGAAAGGGAAATATTTTGCAACATGAAGTGATTTCGCGATAATTTCATACGCTGTGGGACATCGGGAAACACAAAAATTTAATTTTCTGCGGGATGTTTGAAAAAAAAGCTTCGTCAATCTCGATTCGCATCGTTGTCCATGTTTGGTTTTCAGGCTCAATAGTTGTATCAAAATTATAAAATATTGGCTGTTTCCAATTTCCAATTCACCATAGTCAGCTGAACCTTTTGCGATGGAAGGAAAATTACGTAATATTTCTATGAATAAATTGACTAGTATCAGCTAATGTGAAATTCATCCAAATAGTAACGTTTTTCAATCTGGTAGGTAGAATTCTATAAAATTGTAATTGTCTCCGCAAACGTCAAGTGGCCAGAGTCACATTAAGTTGAACTCTCTCCATGGAGCAGAGTAGATCAGCTTTCAAAAACAAATAGAGCAAGCTGGCGTAATTCAGAGCAAAGATCTCATGAAACACTTTTCAGGAAAAACTGTCTAACAACCGATCCGTGACTAATTTCAAAGTTAGACTTAGCGCAAAGTTACGAAAGAACTGCCTTCAACATTTTTTGTACTTTGTCAGGGGTGGGTGTTCACCGCGTTGGGCGTACCTTGTCCCGCTAGAGGGGTCCTGCAGAGTACAAAAGGGCATAAAGCGGGAGACCGCTCCCATTGGTGTCGCCGCAGTTTACCTGAAAAAAATAAAATAAAAGTACGTTTTTATGAGTTAATCGGGGATTGCCCGTATTGCTTTAAATGTATGAAAACATTTATTTCAAGCAATTTTTAATTTTATAATTTATTTAATAATTTGGGAAAAATTTAAACAACGTGACATCAGGACGGACAAGGTGACAGCTGTTTCGATTGTACCTTGTAAATCTATTCAAAGCCTTTTCTCCCGGGAGTGGGATTCGAACCCGCACTCCTACGATAGTTGAAATGGTTACAAACGCATTCAGCTACATCATGCCTTAGTTGTTGTAAAGTTTTTCCCAATTGCCTTCTTTTGTCTCCTGATGTCACGTTGTTTAAATTTTCCCAAATTATTCAATAAATTATAAAATAAAAGTACGCTAAAGTAAAAAATTCTTACGGGCAGGTTTGTAAGTTATGTATACATACTTCCCGTAAATTCGACATCCAAGTAGTTCCAACACATGCCCCGCTGCACCTCATGGCCGGAACCGTGTATTTAAAACAGGGATGCACCTTAACGTTAAGCTAATCGTTTATCAAAAAATGTCCACCGTTTCCGTTGAAACACTTCGAAATATTATCGATAAAGAAATTATCAAGATAAATTGTATCTCGTTTTTAACCGAAACGAAAAGCTTTCGTTAACGTTAAAAACGTTAACAAAAACGTGATACTTTATGTTTGAATTGTGCTGGCAATGCTATAGCCATGGTGAAGCCGTAAGGTGGTAACAATGAGCGCACATACACACACAAACTCCATATAATTTGTTTGTGTAATTCGTTAGTGGTAATGTCAAAAACACTCTGAGAAATGTTCGTACTGTCAAAATTCATGAGAAAAGTTGCAATCAGCTTGGCTAATGCTTTCACCTTTAATGACTCCGCCATCAATCAGCTTTGCCAGCATAGTTTGAAATTAATAATCAACATAAACGATTTGATTCCGTTTTGATATGGCAGAAAACGAAACGAAATCATTTCGTTAATTTGACGTTCTTAACGTTAATAAACGAAACGAAATGACTTTGTTTCGTTTATTAACGTTAATTATCGTAACGAAATGATATCGGTTCGTTGGTTAAGCATGCCTGATTTAAAACTAGTAAGTTGCGGTGTAGAGAAGAATTACGATATTTATATTCAAAATAAAATGGCTAGGAAACCATTTGGTGATTCATCTATAAAGTCTTATTCAGTAAAGAATATTGTGCATAATGATGTTTGCGGACCTATGCAAACTATAACGTCAAGGGGACAGCGTTATTTCATAAAATTTATGGACGACTATAGTAGATACATCGTAGTATACTTACTTCATAGTAAATCAGAGGTATTCGATAAATTGAAATGTTCATGGAGTATGCTAGGAACAAATTTTCCACTTATCCCAAAGTTAAAAGATCACATAACTGTGGTGAATTTCGTTCAAAAGTTTTGGAAACGAATGGTGTTGCTGAGAGGAAAAGTTGAACTTTAGTCGAAATGTTTATTTACAGAAGCAAATTTATCAAATTTATTTTGTGGTGAGGGATTTCAACAGCAAACTACTTGCAAAATCGTATAGTAACGAGCTCAATTAATTGTACGCCTTATGAGAGATGGGAATGTAAAATCCTTGATGTGAAGCATTCAGAAATATTTGGTTTAAAATGTTCTTATTCCTAAAGAAGAAAGGAAACAAGTAAGGAAGGTTAAGTTCGGGTGTAACCGAACATTACATACTCAGTTGAGAGCTATGGTGACAACATAAGGGAAAATAACCATGTAGGAAAATGAACTGAGGGTAACCCTGGAATGTGTTTGTATGACATGTGTATCAAATGAAAGGTATTAAAGAGTATTTTGTGAGGGAGTGGGCCATAGTTCTATAGGTGGACGCCATTTAGGGCTATCGCCATAAAGGTGGATCAGGGTTGACTCTAGAATTTGTTTGTACGATATGGGTATCAAATTAAAGCTATTAATGAGGGTTTTAAAAGGGAGTGGTGGTAGTTGTATAGGTGGTCGCCTTTTCGAGATATCGACATAAAGGTGGACCAGGGGTGACTCTAGAATGAGTTTGTACAATATAGGTATCAAACCAAAGGTGTTAATGAGTATTTTAAAAGAGCGTGGGGCTTAGTTCTATAAGTGGACGCCTTTTCGAGATACCGCCATAAAGGTGGACCAGGGGTGACTCTACAATGCGTTTGAACAATATGGGTATCAAACGAAAGGTGTTAATGAGTATTTTAAAAGGGCGTGGGGCTTAGTTCTATGGGTGGACGGCTTAGTTCTATAGGTGGACGCCTTTTCGAGATATCGCCATAAAGGTGGACCAGGGGTGACTCTAGAATGCGTTTGAACAATATGGGTATCAAACGAAAGGTGTTAATGAGTATTTTAAAAGGGCGTGGGGCTTAGTTCTATAGGTGAAAGGCTTTTCGAGATATCGCCATAAAGGTGGACCAGGGGTGACTCTAGAATTTGTTTGTACGATATGGGTATCAAATGAAAGGTGTTAATGAGTATTTTAAAAGGGACTGATCCTTAGTTCCATAGGTGAACGCCGTTTCGAAATATCGCCATAAAGGTGGACCAGGGGTGACCCTAGAATTTGTTTGTACGACATGGGTATCAAATGAAAGGGGTTAATGAACATTTCAAAAGGGAGTGGGCCTTAGTTCTATAGGTGGACGCCTTTTCGAGATATCGCCATGAAGGTGGACCAGGGGTGGCTCTAGAATGTGTTTGAACGATATGGGTATCAAATTAAAGGTATTAATGAAGGTTTTAAAAGGGAGTGGTGGTGGTTGTATAGGTGGTCGCCTTTTCGAGATATCGGCATAAAGGTGGACCAGGGGTGACTCTAGAATGAGTTTGTACAATATAGGTATCAAACCAAAGGTGTTAATGAGTATTTTAAAGGGCGTGGGGCTTAGTTCTATAGGTGGACGCCTTCTCGAGATATCGCCATAAAGGTGGACCAGGGGTGACTCTAGAATTTGTTTGTACGATATGGGTATCAAATTAAAGGTATTAATGAGGGTTTTAAAAGGGAGTGGTGGTAGTTCTATAGGTGGACGCCATTTAGGGATATCGCCATAAAGGTGGATCAGTGTTGACTCTAGAATTTGTTTGTACGATATGGGTATCAAATTAAAGGTATTAATGAGGGTTTTAAAAGGGAGTTGTGGTAGTTGTATATGTGGTCGCCTTTTCGAGATATCGACATAAAGGTGGACCAGGGGTGACTCTAGAATGAGTTTGTACAATATAGGTATCAAACCAAAGGTGTTAATGAGTATTTTAAAAGAGCGTGGGGCTTAGTTCTATAGGTGGTCGCCTTTTCGAGATATCGGCATAAAGGTGGACCAGGGGTGACTCTAGAATGAGTTTGTACAATATAGGTACCAAACCAAAGGTGTTAATGAGTATTTTAAAAGGGCGTGGGGCTTAGTTCTATAGGTGGACGCCTTTTCGAGATATCGCCATAAAGGTGGACCAGGGGTGACTCTAGAATGTGTTTGAAAGATATGGGTATCAAATTAAAGGTATTAATGAGGGTTTTAAAAGGGAGTGGTGGTAGTTGTATGGGTGGTCGCCTTTTCGAGATATCGGCATAAAGGTGGACCAGGGGTGACTCTAGAATGCGTTTGTACAATATGGGTATCAAACGAAAGGTGTTAATGAGTATTTTAAAAGGGAGTGGGCCTTAGTTCTATAGGTGGACGCCTTTTCGAGATATCGCTATAAAGGTGGACCAAGGGTGACTCTAGAATGTGTTTATACGATATGGGAATCAAATTAAAGGTATTAATGAGGGTTTTAAAAGGGAGTGGTGGTAATTGTATAGGTGGTCGCCTTTTCGAGATATCGGCATAAAGGTGGACCAGGTGTGACTCTAGAATTTGTTTGTACCATATGGGCATCAAATGAAATGTGTTAATTAGTGTTTTAAAAGAGAGTGATCCTTAGTTCCATAGGTGGACGCCGTTTCGAGATATCGCCATAAAGGTGGACCAGGGGTGACCCTAGAATTTGTTTGTACGACATGGGTATCAAATTAAAGGTATTAATGAGGGTTTTAAAAGGGAGTGGTGGTAGTTGTATATGTGGTCGTCTTTTGAAGATATCACCATAAAGGTGGACCAGGGGTGACTCTAGAATGAGTTTGGACAATATAGGTATCAAACCAAAGGTGTTAATGAGTATTTTAAAAGGGCGTGGGGCTTAGATCTATAGGTGGACGCCTTTTCGAGATATCGCCATAAAGGTGGACCAGGGGTGACTCTAGAATGTGTTTGAACGATATGGGTATCAAATTAAAGGTATTAATGAGGGTTTTAAAAGGGAGTGGTGGTAGTTGTATGGGTGGTCGCCTTTTCGAGATATCGGCATAAAGGTGGACCAGGGGTGACTCTAGAATGCGTTTGTACAATATGGGTATCAAACGAAAGGTGTTAATGAGTATTTTAAAAGGGCGTGGGCCTTAGTTCTATAGGTGAACGCCGTTTCGAAATATCGCCATAAAGGTGGACCAGGGGTGACCCTAGAATTTGTTTGTACGACATGGGTATCAAATGAAAGGGGTTAATGAACATTTCAAAAGGGAGTGGGGCTTAGTTCTATAGGTGGACGCCTTTTCGAGATACCGCCATAAAGGTTGACCAGGGGTCACTATAGAATGTGTTTGTACGATATGGGTATCAAATTAAAGGTATTAATGAGGGGTTTAAGAGGGAGTGGTGGTAGTTGTATAGGTGGTCGCCTTTTCGAGATATCGGCATAAAGGTGGACCAGGGGTTTCTCTAGAATACGTTTGTACAATATGGGTATCAAACGAATGGTGTTAACGAGTATTTTAAAAGGGAGTGGGCCTTAGTTCTATAGGTGGACGCCTTTTCGAGATATCGTGATAAAGGTGGACCATGGGTGACTCTAGAATGTGTTTATACGACATGGGTATCAAATTAAAGGTATTAATGAGGGTTTTAAAAGGGAGTGGTGGTAATTGTATAGGTGGTCGCCTTTTCGAGATATCGGCATAAAGGTGGACCAGGTGTGACTCTAGAATTTGTTTGTACGATATGGGCATCAAATGAAATATTTTAATGAGTGTTTTAAAAGGGAGTGATCCTTAGTTCCATAGGTGGACGCCGTTTCGAGATATCGCCATAAAGGTGGACCAGGGGTGACCCTAGAATTTGTTTGTACGATATGGGTATCAAATGAAAGGGGTTAATGAGCATTTTAAAAGGGAGTGGGCCTTAGTTCTATAGGTGGACGCCTTTTCGAGATATCGCCATAAAAGTGGACCAGGGGTGACTCTAGAATGCGTTTGTACAATATGAGTACCAAACGAAAGGTTTTAATGAGTATTTCAAAAGGGCGTGGGGCTTAGTTCTATAGGTGGATGCCTTTTCGAGATATCGCCATAAAGGTGGACCAGGGGTGACTCTAGAATGTGTTTGTACGATATCGGTATCAATTTAAGGGTATTAATGACGGTTTTAAAAGGGAGTGGTGGTAGTTGTATAGGTGGTGGCCTTTTCGAGATATCGCCGTAAAGGTGGACCAGGGGTGACTCTAAACTTTGTTTGTACGATATGGGTATCAAATGAAAGGTGTTAATGAGTCTTTTTAAAACGGAGTGGGCCTTAGTTCTATAGGTGGACGCCTTTTCGAGATATCGACATAAAGGTGGACCAGGGGTGACTCTAGAATGAGTTTGTACAATATAGGTATCAAACGAAAGGTGTTAATGAGTATTTTAAAAGGGCGTGGGGCTTAGTTCTATAGGTGAAAGGCTTTTCGAGATATCGCCATAAAGGTGGACCAGGGGTGACTCTAGAATTTGTTTGTACGATATGGGTATCAAATGAAAGGTGTTAATGAGTATTTTAAAAGGGACTGATCCTTAGTTCCATAGGTGAACGCCGTTTCGAAATATCGCCATAAAGGTGGACCAGGGGTGAGCCTAGAATTTGTTTGTACGACATGGGTATCAAATGAAAGGGGTTAATGAACATTTCAAAAGGGAGTGGGCCTTAGTTCTATAGGTGGACGCCTTTTCGAGATATCGCCATGAAGGTGGACCAGGGGTGGCTCTAGAATGTGTTTGAACGATATGGGTATCAAATTAAAGGTATTAATGAAGGTTTTAAAAGGGAGTGGTGGTGGTTGTATAGGTGGTCGCCTTTTCGAGATATCGGCATAAAGGTGGACCAGGGGTGACTCTAGAATGAGTTTGTACAATATAGGTATCAAACCAAAGGTGTTAATGAGTATTTTAAAGGGCGTGGGGCTTAGTTCTATAGGTGGACGCCTTTTCGAGATATCGCCATAAAGGTGGACCAGGGGTGACTCTAGAATTTGTTTGTACGATATGGGTATCAAATTAAAGGTATTAATGAGGGTTTTAAAAGGGAGTGGTGGTAGTTCTATAGGTGGACGCCATTTAGGGATATCGCCATAAAGGTGGATCAGGGTTGACTCTAGAATTTGTTTGTACGATATGGGTATCAAATTAAAGGTATTAATGAGGGTTTTAAAAGGGAGTGGTGGTAGTTGTATATGTGGTCGCCTTTTCGAGATATCGACATAAAGGTGGACCAGGGGTGACTCTAGAATGAGTTTGTACAATATAGGTATCAAACCAAAGGTGTTAATGAGTATTTTAAAAGAGCGTGGGGCTTTCGAGATATCGGCATAAAGGTGGACCAGGGGTGACTCTAGAATGAGTTTGTACAATATAGGTACCAAACCAAAGGTGTTAATGAGTATTTTAAAAGGGCGTGGGGCTTAGTTCTATAGGTGGACGCCTTTTCGAGATATCGCCATAAAGGTGGACCAGGGGTGACTCTAGAATGTGTTTGAAAGATATGGGTATCAAATTAAAGGTATTAATGAGGGTTTTAAAAGGGAGTGGTGGTAGTTGTATGGGTGGTCGCCTTTTCGAGATATCGGCATAAAGGTGGACCAGGGGTGACTCTAGAATGTGTTTGTACAATATGGGTATCAAACGAAAGGTGTTAATGAGTATTTTAAAAGGGAGTGGGCCTTAGTTCTATAGGTGGACGCCTTTTCGAGATATCGCTATAAAGGTGGACCAAGGGTGACTCTAGAATGTGTTTATACGATATGGGAATCAAATTAAAGGTATTAATGAGGGTTTTAAAAGGGAGTGGTGGTAATTGTATAGGTGGTCGCCTTTTCGAGATATCGGCATAAAGGTGGACCAGGTGTGACTCTAGAATTTGTTTGTACGATATGGGCATCAAATGAAATGTGTTAATGAGTGTTTTAAAAGGGAGTGATCCTTAGTTCCATAGGTGGACGTTTCGAGATATCGCCATAAAGGTGGACCAGGGGTGACCCTAGAATTTGTTTGTACGACATGGGTATCAAATTAAAGGTATTAATGAGGGTTTTAAAAGGGAGTGGTGGTAGTTGTATATGTGGTCGCCTTTTGAAGATATCACCATAAAGGTGGACCAGGGGTGACTCTAGAATGAGTTTGGACAATATAGGTATCAAACCAAAGGTGTTAATGAGTATTTTAAAAGGGCGTGGGGCTTAGATCTATAGGTGGACGCCTTTTCGAGATATCGCCATAAAGGTGGACCAGGGGTGACTCTAGAATGTGTTTGAACGATATGGGTATCAAATTAAAGGTATTAATGAGGGTTTTAAAAGGGAGTGGTGGTAGTTGTATGGGTGGTCGCCTTTTCGAGATATCGGCATAAAGGTGGACCAGGGGTGACTCTAGAATGCGTTTGTACAATATGGGTATCAAACGAAAGGTGTTAATGAGTATTTTAAAAGGGCGTGGGCCTTAGTTCTATAGGTGAACGCCGTTTCGAAATATCGCCATAAAGGTGGACCAGGGGTGACCCTAGAATTTGTTTGTACGACATGGGTATCAAATGAAAGGGGTTAATGAACATTTCAAAAGGGAGTGGGGCTTAGTTCTATAGGTGGACGCCTTTTCGAGATATCGCCATAAAGGTTGACCAGGGGTCACTATAGAATGTGTTTGTACGATATGGGTATCAAATTAAAGGTATTAATGAGGGGTTTAAGAGGGAGTGGTGGTAGTTGTATAGGTGGTCGCCTTTTCGAGATATCGGCATAAAGGTGGACCAGGGGTTTCTCTAGAATACGTTTGTACAATATGGGTATCAAACGAATGGTGTTAACGAGTATTTTAAAAGGGAGTGGGCCTTAGTTCTATAGGTGGACGCCTTTTCGAGATATCGTGATAAAGGTGGACCATGGGTGACTCTAGAATGTGTTTATACGATATGGGTATCAAATTAAAGGTATTAATGAGGGTTTTAAAAGGGAGTGGTGGTAATTGTATAGGTGGTCGCCTTTTCGAGATATCGGCATAAAGGTGGACCAGGTGTGACTCTAGAATTTGTTTGTACGATATGGGCATCAAATGAAATATTTTAATGAGTGTTTTAAAAGGGAGTGATCCTTAGTTCCATAGGTGGACGCCGTTTCGAGATATCGCCATAAAGGTGGACCAGGGGTGACCCTAGAATTTGTTTGTACGATATGGGTATCAAATGAAAGGGGTTAATGAGCATTTTAAAAGGGAGTGGGCCTTAGTTCTATAGGTGGACGCCTTTTCGAGATATCGCCATAAAAGTGGACCAGGGGTGACTCTAGAATGTATTTGTATGATATGGGTATCAAAATAAAGGTATTAATGAGGGTTTTAAAAGGGAGTGGGTGGTAGTTGTATATGTGATGGCGTTTTCCAGATATCGACCCAAATATGGACCAGGGTGACCCAGAACATCATCTGTTGGATACCGCTAATTTATATATATATATAATACCACGAAGAGTATTCCTGCCGAGATTTCAAGGGTTTTTTATTTCGTCCTGCAGAACTTTTTCATTTCATTCTACTTAATATGGTAGGTGTCACACCCATTTTACAAAGTTTTTTCTAAAGTTATATTTTGCGTCAAAAACCAATTCAAATACCATGTTTCATCCCTTTTTTCGTATTTGGTATAGAATTATGGTTTTTTTTTCGTTTTTGGTAGTTTTCGATATCAAAAAAGTGGGCGTGGTCATATTCGAATTTCGGCCAGTTTTTATACCAATACAAAGTGAATTCAGATAAGTACGTGAACTGAGTTTAGTAAAGATATATCGATTTTTGCTCAAGTGATCGTGTTAACGGCCGAGCGGAAGGACAGACTGTCAACTGTGTATAAAAACTGGCCGCGGCTTCAACCGATTTCGCCCTTTTTCACAGAAATAAGTTACCGTCCCAGAATCTAAGCCCCTACCAAATTTCACAAGGATTGGTAAATTTTTGTTCGACTTATGGCATTAAAAGTATCCTAGACAAATTAAATGAAAAAGGGCGGAGCCACGCCCATTTTGAAATTTTCTTTTTATTTATTTATTTAATTTTTTGTTAAAATTTGACTTAAAAAAAAAAAATTTGTTTAAAGGGGGCGTGATCGTTCTCCGATTTTGCTAATTTTTATTAAGCATACATATAGTAATAGGAGTAACGTTCTGCCTGAAGAAATGCGTTGTTTATCCGGGTCACATATAATGAAGCGATTAAATGTAATCAACGTGATGAATGCAATGCTGCAATGAATGAATAATATTCATCGTCCAGAACTTGGGATTTGGTAATACCACTAAAGATTCAAATATACCCTGCAGTCAAAAGCCAAAGTAGTCAGCAAACATTCTAGTTCATTGACTAGAATTGTTTAAGGTTCATCATACTAGTCAGTCTTAGAATTATTATTATTATTATTACTAGGCCTGGAAGCACTGCGACCTTTGTGCAGGGGCCAAATCGTTACATACGATACGTGATCGAATGCGGTTTTTTAAATCACTATAGCTCGGAAATGGTGCATTGGATAAATGAAATATGTGAACTAGAGACAACGCGTACTCACTAAATCCATAATATATTATTATTTTTTTAAATAGTTGAATACCCTTATTTTTATCGCTTGCGTGATCGTATGTTACGATTTCATAGCAGATCTATTGTGCATGACCTTTCAGCCTAATTTTGTATCTGGAGGCAGTTGCTGTATCTAAGTACCTCTTCAGGCTTTTTACTCCAAATCACATAGGGATTAAGAGTCACACCACCTAGATGTCAGAGTCCTAGCCAGAGCTACGCATTCGTAGAGAATGTGAACCGGCGTTTCATCATTCAGCTCACAGAGACGAAAAACTTGGGTATCGGATAGGTTTAACTTACTTTGGTGATCGTAGACCACAGTGTCCCGTATAGTACCCAGTGAGGGTTCTTAGGTCCTCCCTGCTTAGATTAATGAGTTGGCCGATACTTGCGTTGCCGAAAATATAAACAATTTGACCTGTTTTTGCCCTGAGCAGTCAATCCGTCTGAATTGTTAAGTTCCCAGTTACTTATAGTTTCCCTAGTGTGAGTTTTGTAAGTCCAAAAAAAAGTGGAATCCCATTGGTATCGATTTCTTCGGCCATAGATGCCAGCCCCGTTCTTCCGTCATCGAATTTCGATCCATCCGTGAAGCAAACCTCTAAGTCAGGGTCATTATATGGATTCCCTGTTTCCCAGTGGGTCTTACCCACAATGGACACTTCAAAGTTCTATGAGATTCTAAGCTTAGGGGGCATTACGTCACGCAGTTGTAATGTGGGATTTTCTATGAATTTTCTTATTACTTTCAAATTGTTTCCTGGCTTCAACTTCTGAAATATTTGGAAAGCTTAGTGCGCCTAGTGTTTCTCTATCTCTTTCTCTTTCAAAATAGGGAAGGGAGGTATTCCCACGAAAGCACTAAGTACATCAGCAGGGGACGTTCTCATCGCACCCGTTATGCCAATGCAAACTAGTCTATGCAGTTTGCTTATTTTTGCTGTTGCCGTTCTATACGTGACCTTCTGCCACCAAACTAGAGAAGCATAGGTGACCATTGGCAGTATTGAATGTATTGAATGTCCAGTATATCATTTTTGGAGATATCCCCCATGTTTTGCCGTAGATTCGAGTACAGGCGAAGGAAGCTCTTGTTGCTTTGTTTAGAATATCATCCAAATGAGCATTCCACGTGAGGGTTCTATCTAGTGTGACCCCTAGGTATTTAGCCTCCATTGAGAATTGTATTTTTGTACCACCCAGGGATGGTTCTGGAATGGATACTTTCCTTCTCCGGGTGAAAGGCACTATGACAGTTTTGTTAGAACTGATAGACAATCCGTTGGTATCGCACCACCTCTCTGTGATGCGAAGGGCTTGTTGCATGCGATTTGATATTGTTTCCTCGTGCATCCCTGTAATGCAATTAACTAGGTCATCTGCATGCCCTTGTGTGTCAAATTCTTTGGTTTTTATTAATTGAAGAAAGTCATCTATGACCAGAGTCCACAGGAGAGGGGAGAGCACACCTCCATGTGGGAATCCTCTTATGGCCACAATTGATTCAGTTGTCCCTCCCATGTCCTTGTGAATCATAGCTTGTTCGATAGATTGATGTGTTGTGTTATCGAAAGCCCCTGATATGTCAATAAAAGCGCAGAGGGCTATATTTTTTGAATCTAGAGCTTTTTCGATTTTTACCGTGAGACTATTAATGGCCGTCTACGGGGATTTCCCTGACTGGTAGGCAAACTGATTTCTATACAGAGGGAGTTTATTTAGATTGACCTGCCTGATACAGTTTTAGAATAGTTCAATGACTATAACTTTGTGGTGTTATTCATACTAGTAAGTATTTGAATAATTTATTCGAATATAATTTCGTGTGCGGGACTCGAGGAAATGCGCGAGTGCTTTCTGTAGCCAATTTGTAATGCAGATATCGTCCAAATCAACGGGCACATAAACACAAGCATGACGGGTTTTACCTCAACAGAGGTTAAAGAAGCCATTGAATAGGCTAAGCATTCCATATTAATAGTCCGAGACGTAATACCTATGACGATGCCAAAACACCTTGGCCATGAGGGCATCAGCAGCCTAGCACATGTTTTCTACTTGCCGTTAAAAGCGTTTGCCATTCAAGAATAACGGAGAATGGCAAGGATAAACCCACTACCAAACACCGGAAACGCAGCCAGTATCTACTGATATTATCCCTTTAGTCAGTAACGAAAACGTTTAAAGGTGTTACGATTCCCTCATTTAAATGAAATTCTTCGGTTATCCAGCCATCATCATGACTTCCGTATAGTGCATATCACTACCACCGTTCTGAACTCCATTAACACTCATCATAGGACGGTGCCAGAGCAGCCTGGCCTGTTTTGACACAGTCAACCACGACTGGCTCGTTCTTTCTCCGTTAGATAGATAGATAATTTATTGAGGGTTGTACTGCGACCATTGGGAGTCGTCTATTTTGAAAGTGGTTTAAGTCCATTTTTTCTTATATTGAGATATTTAAGGGTTTGTGTTTGACTTGTTTCAAAAATATTGTTAAGTGGTATTAATTTTTGTTTTTGTTTTTATCGGCCTATTGATAAATGATTCAAGGTTCGATTCGAGCTCAAGGCCAGAACAATAATTTTTTTCTAATGATAATTATTGTTATATTTAATTTTTCTATAATTACTACTTCTATTCCTTCTTACCAACTATATTTAACGCTGATTAAATTTATCAATCAAACACACCACCGCTGTATAGCTAAATGGTTAGCGCAGCGTGCCTAAAGCGTACTGATGATGAAGGCTTAGCACCCTTCGAAATAAATCTATCTGCGCAGCTATGGCAGGTTATCTGAAAAAATTTCTACTTACTATTCCAAAAACAAAATAAAATTTTTCAATTATAGAAAAATTAACAAATAATAATTATCATTAGAAAAAAATTACTGTTCTGGCCTTGAGCTCGAATCCAAACTTCAGGTATTAATTTTTTTTATGGTTTTGTGACCTTAAACATGAAAGAATATATAAAGTAATATGTTTTGTAAACTTTACTAGAAAAATTAGCTGTATTTCAGAACCCAAAATGGACTTAAACCACTTTCAAAATTATCAATATGACTTTTTTGTTTGTGAAAAGGAATAATTCCACTTATTTTTAAGAAATTAAATAATATAAATTGTAAATAGTTTATGCTTGATGTAAATGAATGTAATAGCTTTAAAATGAATAGGGATCCATTCAATTTAGATGCCAATTTTTATTTATGCAATTAAAAAAATTTTTTTTAAAAATAGGTATTAATTCATTTAATAAAAAATTAAATTTGCATTCATATATTTATTAGTGATAATATTAAAGATTTTGCCATATTATTTCTCCTCATTTAGATTATGTGTGAGGTTGTTAAAATATTCATTGTGCATAGGTGGTATATACCTTAGTAACTCCATCATATCCTTATACTTAGGAGTTGAAATGGGACATATATTTTTGTATAATTATGTTAATTTTATTTTGGTGAAGTTCCTTGATTTTCCCGACAAGATAATAAATGAAGTATTTTGAGCTCTTTATCCATTTCCATAGATTTCTTATAAAACATTTTATAGGGTTCACTTTTATAAATCGCAACCAACATATCCTCAGCCAATTTACAGATTTGCCACTAGTTTTTTTTAATATTTTATGAATTGCTTCTTCCAGAGGTTTTGTAGAAAAAAAATCTTCACGTTTCATTTTAGTTAATATAAATTTGTTACTCTTTCGACATTTTTTTATGGTTTCATAGTAATCCTGGGGACATATGTACATTAAATTATTTTTCCTCAAAAATTTCGTTCACTCCAAAATGTCCTGATAATAAAAGCTTATGGTCAATAATAGCCGTGTTTTTTTACACGCGTATACGTTTACGTTTGCACGTAAAAAAACGCTTAAATAATGCTTAGCAGACCCATCTAGCGGCAACTAGCTACAGGACATGTACCGAAAAACGCAGATATAGCTGAATCGGTTGCGATGAATAGTGGACACACACAGGGCCGTAGAGAGAAAATCCGGGCCCTGGACTACACAATTTACGACTAATACATTTGATTAATTTGAATTAATGACGTCTCATTCATGAATCATTTTTGATGGATTACATCAAACAAAATTTTTGCCACATCAACTAAATGATTTTGGGACTAGGAGGTGAAAATACAATTAACACAGAATATTTGTTATTTATACTGTTTTATTGTAACGTAGAAATAAAATTCTCTTTTAACAGCCACATACTGTTTCAAATAATCTTTTCTAGTTATGTATTTGGTAATATTTTACAACATTTCTGATAAATATAATGATGATTATAACTTTTAATTATTCAATATAGAAGGTTCGAATATCAAAGAGTGGTTTTTCTTGCTTTTTTCACTGCAAAATTTTTTATAATAATATCAAAATTGAATGTATATTGGAACAATGTTCCGTCATCCCTTTGTTAAATTTGGTTTCGAGACAAACCGGTTTCGACGTGGTGCCATCATCAGTGTCGATTTTTAACTGTCTTGTCAAAACGGATTCAGCACAAAACGTGGCAAGTCCTCAAACTCGCTCTTGAGATGAAAACGATATATGAAAGTTTTTGATTCTTGCAGGGACGCTGACAGAACGTTCTGCACTAGGTACAGTGACAGGTATAATGCAAAAGATACGTAAATCAACACAAATGTTGGGGAAAATTGTATACATATTTTGAACATAGATGGCATTTAGCAATTCCAATGGTGGCAGGCCTTTATCAAAATTTGCTTCGTAAATGTGTTTCAAGTAAATTATTTCGCATTCTAAGCTTTGAGAAACGTCCGACTTGTATTTTTCGACAAATTTTGCTGCACTCGCCCGAACCGTAGTTTCATTCAAGTCTTCAAATTGCCACAAAAAGGAAAACGTCTCGTTCAAATTTCTCATAGCTGCAAATCGTTCAGTAATGCCAGTGATTACCGAATCAACGATCACCAAGAATATATTGTTTTTAAAAAAAGACTCTGGATCATCCGTTATCATCCGATCATCCGAATGTCCGGAAACTCTAACGAGATGTTCAATTGAATAGCAACTGTTTTACGTTCGTTTAAAATTGTCTCCCATTGGCTCCTGATCAACTTCAAATCAGCTTATAAAGCATAAGATGTCGCGGTGCCCCCTTAAAATCAGAAAATAAAAATTCAGAAACACATTTTTTCAGAAAACATTAGTCAGAACCCTTTTTCATAAAGACAAAATTCAGAGGTCAAAACTCAGAAGTCAAATCTCAGAAGTCAAATTTCAGAAAGTAATTAGACAGCAAAAAACATAAAATTTTTCGAAAACTTTTACTTCTTAATTTTGACTTCTGAATATTGATTTATGAATTTTTATTTCCGGATTTTTGACTTCTGAATTTTGGCTTTCTGAAAAAAGGGTTCTGACTAATGTTTTCTGAAGAAATGTGTTTCCGAATTTTTTTTTTTCTGAATTTGGGGGGGGGGGGGGAGGGGGAGGGGGAACCAGATGTCGGACCTCAACATCTATGGTGGCGTCTCTAGCTTGGAGTACGACGTTTCTTTCATTAATGGTAGTCAGTATTTTGAACCAAATTGAGGACGACAGCAAGATACATTCGAGCTTGTTGATGCACTGCTTGTGCAGTCAAATTTAGCTTAAGTAATGCGTTTAGTGCTTGTGTTAATCCTGGAACATGGTTTGCAAATGTTCTAATTGCCTCAATTCTAGCCGACCACCTATTGTCTGAAAGACTGGGAAGAGAGCTCGGTACATTTTTTTGAGGATGTCCCATCGTTGTGGACTGACAACTCCGAAGAAAGTAAAAGCCGTAAAACATTCTGCAGCATCAATACCACATAAATTCAGACTGTGAGTTGCACAAGGCAAGTAATCAGCATTCGATTTTTTGTCGAGAATGTGACGTTGTGCTCCGTTGTAAGCTCCTTTCATAATGGCGCCGTTATCGTACCCTTGTGTACGACAATCTTTTAATGGGATTTCATGTTTACCTAGATTATGGCAAAGTAAATCAGCGATTTCCTGACCAGCTTTTTGGTTACAATCCACGAAAGCCAAAACCCGTTTTTGAATTGTAAAATTTGTTGCTTTCGAATTGAAATGGAGATAGCATCAGGCGTAGCATCAACGATATTAGCAAAATTCTTGGCTTTCTTGCGTTGATCTAATACAGCTTCCCTCACGTGTTTATCGTATACCTTCTTCCACACCTGCAATTTCGAATATCCGCCAGGAAAACAAATGTTAGGTCGGTTTAAATTATTGATGCTTAACAGACGATATGGCAGGCAATAAAAAGCATTGCTACTGGCACTCCCCACCAACCAGTAACGCTCCACTTACTCTCCATTTGGCAAGATACTGTTTAACAACGATGTAGGAAATGCCTCGTCATGACGATCACGTGGAAAATAACAGGGCACTTTTGATGACCTCGACGAATTATTTCGTTGACTTCTGCAGATCGCAAAAACTAATAATTCACGGTACCGATGTCGAAGTCGTTTAAATAATCTGGAATTTTATACAGAGTTGGTGGTATTTTTGGAAGACCTTTTGAAGATGAACCTTCATCAGTGTCACTACGAAACTTTACGATTTCGGATTCACGTAAACATACATTTTTGGTTGATGTGTTTATTGACTCCTCACTGTTCGAAGACCCAGGCAAAAAATCATTATCAATAGTCGAATCGGATGCGGAATGTATGCCTGAATGGTTTTGAGCCAGTTATGCAATTATAATATTTATGCAACATTTTGTTTTCTTTGATATTAATTCAAGTTTTGTCTTTGATATTAATTCAAGTTAACCTTTTTAAGCGTGGTGACCGATAAGAAAACAATTTTTTACTTTTATTGAATAAATGAGAAGTTAATATTTAACTTTCACTTTAACTTTACCTTTATTTTTAACTTTAACTTTAACTTTAACTTTAACATTCACTTTAACTTTAACTTTAACTTTATTTTTAACTTTAACTTTAACAATCACTTTAACTTTAACTTTAACTATAACTTTAACTTTAACTTTAACTTTAACTTTCACTTTAACCTTAAATTTAACTTTAACTTTCACTTTAACTTTTACTTTATTTTTAACATTAAATTTCGCTTTAACTTTAACATTCACTTTAGCTTTAACTTTAACTTCATGATCCGGGGTGGGCGTGAGCTTAGCACTTGCTAACAAGCCAACCCAATATAAACGCACGCAAGTCATTTTCTGTCAAAAATGTCTCATGCACATGCAACTTGTATGAGAGCAACTCAAATTGAATTTGCTGCGTGAAAACCTAACTCAATTTCCAATTTTTGTTCTGCGTGACATTTAGATTTGACGTTTGCACACATACTTTACATTGTCGCAACGCATGCTTATTTGGGTTAGGGCAAAAAAACGCCGGTTGTTTGCGCGCGCTAAAAATACGCAGTGCGGTTTTATTAGGTTGGCTTTTAAGCGACCATATATGTATACGATAAGCGATAGCACAATGACTACTTCGTGAAAATGAACGACAGCTCTTTTAGTTTGATTTCGATGGTCGTACGGTGACGAAGTGTCGCACGCGCGCTTAAAACAGAGTACCAAAGAGCGCGAGTGACACGTGTTCACAGTTCAAGCATTGAAATCAAACTAAACAAGTAAGGAAGGCTAATTTCGGGTGTAACCGAACATTACCTACTCAGTTGAGAGCTATGGAGACAAAAAAGGGAAAATCACCATGTAGGAAAGTGAACCTAGGGTAACCCTGGAATATGTTTGTATGAGATGGGCATCAAATGGAAGGTATTAAAGAGTATTTTAAAAGTGAGTGCGTAATAATTCTATAGGTGGACGCCATTTCGGAATATCGCCACAAAAGTGGACCAGGCGTGACTCCAGAATGTTTTTGTACGATATGGGTATCAAATAAAAGGTGTTAATGAGTATTTTAACAGGGAGTGGTCCTTATTTCTATAGGTGGATGCCTTTTCTAGATATTGCCATAAAGGTGGACAAGGGGTGAATATAGAATGTGTTTCTACGATATGGGTATCAAATGAAAGGTGTTAATGAGTATTTTAAAAGGGAGTGGGTCTTAGTTCTATAGGTGGACGCCTCTTCGAGATATCGCCATAAAGGTGGACCAGGAGTGACTCTAGAATTTGTTTGTACGATATGGGTATCAAATGAAAGGTGTTAATGAGGGTTTTAAAAGGGAATGGCCCTTAAGTTTATATGTGAAGACGTTTTCGAGATATCGAAGGAAAGGTGGACAAGAGTGACCCAGAACAGCATCTGTCGGGTACCGCTAATTTATTTATATATGTAATACCGTGAACAGTATTCCTACCAAGATTCCAAGGGCTTTTGATTTCGCCCTGCAGAACTTTTTCATTTTCTTCTACTTAATATGGTAGGTGTCACACCCATTTTAGAAAGTTTTTTCTAAAGTTATATTCTGCGTCAATAAACCAATCCAATTACCATGTTTCATCTCTTTTTTCATATTTGGTACAGAATTATGGCATTTTTTTCGGCCATTTTTTATACCAAGATAAAGCGAGTTCAGATAATTACGTGAACTAAGCTTAGTAAAGATATATCGATTTTTGGTCAAGTTATCGTGCCAATGGCCGAGCCTAAGGACAGACGGTAGACTTTGTATAAAAACTGGGCGTTGCTTAAACCGATTTCGCCCATTTTCGCAGAAAACAGTTATCGTCATAGAATCTATGCCCTACAAAATTTCAGATTGATTGGTACATGTTTGTTCGACTTATGGCATTAAAAGTATTCTAGACAAATTAAACGAAAAAGGGCGGAGCCACGCCCATTTTGAAATTTTCTTTTATATTTTTATTTAGTTGAACCATATCATTACTGGAGTTAAATGTTGACATAATTTACTTATATACTGTAAAGATATTAAATTTTTTGTTAAAATTTAACTTTTCAAAAATTTTTTTTAAAAGTGGGCGTGTTCGTACACCGATTTCGCTAATTTTTATTTCGTACACATACAGACAAATTCCTTCATGATATCTTCAACGACTGCCAAATTACAGCTTGCAAAACTTTAAAACTACCTTCTTTTAAAAGTGGGCGGTGCCACGCCCATTGTCCAAAATTTTACTTATTTTCTATTCTGCGTCATAAATTCAACCCACCTACCAAGTTTCGTCGCTTTATGGTAATGAATTATCGCACTTTTTCGGTTTTTCGAAATTTTCGATATCGAAAAAGTGGGCGTGGTTATGGTCCAATTTCGTTCATTTTAAATAGCGATCTGAGATGAGTGCTCAAGAACCTACATACCAAATTTCATCAAGATACCTAAAAATTTACTCAAGTTATCGTGTTAACGGACGGATGGACGGACGGACGGACATGACTCAAGCAAATTTTTTTTCGATACTGATGACTTTGATATATGGAAGTCTATATCTATCTCGATTCCTTTATACCTGTACAACCAACCGTTATACAATCAAAGTTAATATACTCTGTGAGCTCTGCTCAACTGAGTATAATAAATAAATAAATAAATGATTTTGCTTTCGTACTCGCTACGCGTTCGTGTTTACTAACACATTCTCAATTTGGTAACCGTGTAAATGTAGTGGTGCCCACCGCTGTTTATGATAGAGATCCAATTTTATGTATTTGGCCTGTTGCTAACACCGAACCTTTACGAACCTTTTCGAACCTTTTCGAGCCTTTTCGGATTTTTTTTGACAAATATCCGCTCCGGGTTTTTTTTGATTTAGTCGCCCAGCCCGCGATAAAATCTATGCAATAGCTTAAAAATTTCTTAGTACTTTTAAATCGCGGGCCCTCTCAGAAACCCCGGTCCCGGGGGAATCAATTGAATTCGCCTTTCGTCATATGCCAAAATCTTTTTAAGCCTTCTTAAAAAATCCTTGCTCAATTTCTGAACGGCTGCATCAAATATACCAAGAGCTCTTCCGTTGCTTATTATATACTTTTCGAGTTAAAATAAAGATTATTGTTGTAGAATGTAGGTACCTATTTTAGCACAAATTTGTACAAAAAAGTGCTCTTTCTTAAAGAGCCAATTTCCTTTAACTACATTTTTTTTCTGCATTCCCTTTAATTTAGCAAGTGAAAAAACTCCTAAGAAATGGCAGAGAAATCTCCCTCTCACTCACATTCATAATACCTACTTTTCTCCCATAACCGGTTTCGCTTTTTCGAACAAATTTCAGAATAGGAGGAAAGGGAGAAGTGAAAAAAACTCACAAGGAATTTTTATTTAGAATACCAGGAATGGCAGAAGGGAAAAAAATCGTATGGAATTTTTGTTTAAAATTGGGCTGATTACGTTTGTAATAGGCGATGGAAACACACAATTTTGGAAAAGGTGACGCCTTTTCTAAGTCGAACGAAAAAGCGAAATATCCATTTGGATTATTTCGTGCCAAATCTTTATCTTCTTTTAACGATTTTTTGGCCAATTCAGCACATCTTAAATGAATATTGTGACGAATATTAGTAACACTAAGTGATACTCACATCACTAATCTGTAAATAAAGCCACAACACAATAAAGCAAGATGCCACACTTGAATGTACGTAAACAAATTAATCATCAGGTACACACATACATACAAGCAGCAAAGAGATACTCACAAACGCATGTCAGCTACTACTTCGCTCACATATACATACGCATATGGTTACACACTACAAATCCACGCGCATATGGCTGGTGACCATGTAGAGGATTCTAGAAGAAGAAACGTCTAGACATTTGGGCAGAGAGTATAAAAGCAGCAGAAGTTGAGTAGTCCGTATTCAGTTTGATTTAAGCAAGCTAATGGTTGTGAAGTATCAGTGTTATTGTGAAGTATTTTTAAGGGGTCTAATAAAGGCAATTTTGCATTATTGAATATTAGATTTATTTATTCAAAAGTTTAGCGATACGAACGTTAGCAGAAGGTTTGGAATAAGCGGAATTTCCCTAAATTCGTTACAATTGGTGTCGGAAGAGGAATTGTTGAATAAATTCCGAAGATTTCGAGTACAACAAGGACATGGCAAAGTGGAGTGAATTGAAGTTGCAGCAACTGAAGAAGGAGTTGGAGAGCTGTGGATTGAATACAACCGGCAATAAACTCGAACTTCAGGCACGACTACGAGAGGCAATGGAAGCAGGAGGAATTAACGTGGAAGAGTATGTCTTCCAGCTTGATGGCGACGAGACAACAACAAAAATTTAAGAGAAAAACGAAGCATCGCAGACAGTTACGAACACATACTTGAACGCGATTTTGGCTGCAATATCTGCACAAACATCGACAGTAACATCAGATGGAAGCACAGGAGGCACGCATTTCAGAAATGTCGTCGCAAATGTCGTCTCAATTGGAAGAACAGAAGACATATATGGCATCCCAACTGTAATCGCAGGAAACACGTACAACAGAAATGTCGTCACAACTATCAACCAACATGTCATCTCAACTGGAAGAACAGAAGACATATATGTGGGAGTGACAGACGGACGTAGAACAAGAAGTGGACGCAGCTTAAACACAGTGACAGCAACGTAAAGGAATGCAACCCTGTAACGAAAAGAGACGGACAAGATAATTGGAGAGATGGGAGGACGAAAGAGCGACTGACGATGACCACGTTATGAGAAGACAGCAAACGAACGAACGAACAGTTGACACTTTGGCACCAACCAGAACGCAGCTCATAAAGTTATACTTATACAAATACGTGTTATATGTTATATGTAATACATACCTAAATCTTTAATAAAGATATATGAACTACATTAAACCAAACCGCGTATTAAACAAATCCACATTTTGGGGGCTCAACCGGAATAAGCCAACCGAAGAAAAAATCATCTGCGTCTCAGGCAAACAGAGCTAAGGCAAGCGGAAAAGTAGTGACTGCGTGCGAAATAGACAAAACTGCAACAATCAGGAAGAGGGACGTCTGCGTTTGAAGTCGGCAGAGTTGAGCTAAAGAAAAGAAAATTTGCGGCTGCATAACCAATTTAAGGTAACCAAATTCATAAAATCCGGAGAAATGTGACATTTGCGTTAGTTGCACCAACAACAATACGCATTTGTGACCAAAGGTGACACGATTTTTTTCACCGTTACATATATGCCCACATACATCGAAATATATGTATATGTAAGAACACATAAAATCAACGGAGGTATGCAAGCACAGTTATGTATAATAACCGCATGAACGCCAGCAGATCAGAACCTCAGCGGCGTCAACAAAAACGCAGTTCTGCTTTAGCAACGACGCACTCAAACAACAGAACAGAGCAGCAACTTCGTCATCATACAAGTTGTCACTCAAAAATTATTGGTATACCAACTACAAAAGCTAACGCATATAATTCGAACGGCACAACTGCTGTGGCAACTTTGTCATCATACAAGTTGTTACGAGCAAACTTTATTGGTGTACATACGAATTTTGTCACGAAGCGAGCGTACAAATACATATGTTAATTTGGCACGAGCGGAGCGATCACAGCAGCAACTTCGTCATCATACAAGTTGTTATGAACATACCTCAATCGTAGACGGCAGCGTAGACAAATCCACCACCATTGCGACTAAAACGTTCACTTCAACAGCGAAGTTGGTAGAAGCAGAGAACAATCTCATACATACGTTAGCGGCAGCAGCAGTTGTATACCAGTTAGGAGAGTTGGAAGCAAGCAGCAATAAGGCGAAGCGAAACAAACGAGAAGTTAAAGTTGAGTCGAATAAGAAGAAGACGAAAATTCCTCAAGTGAAGGAAAGACGAAGGTGATTTAAGGTAGAAAGAACGCGATAAGAAGGTAAATAAGTTAAATAGAAAGAAGAATAAAGAGATTATATTGAGAAGCAAAATAAAAGCTCAGTATAGAAGTTTAGAGAAATTTGTAAAGAAGATAGTGCAGTGTTGGAAGTCGAAAAAAAAAAAAACAATTCTAATTAGAAGTTGACAGTGTAACTAAAGTAGTAATATGCTGCAAATATAATTGCAATCCGATTATTTATGTGTATTTATCTGGCGTGAATGTTTTGAGAGTAAAACCTTTTGGTTCTTATGCACATATGTATGTGCAGATGTAATGCGAAATTGAAGCCGTAAAATCTAACTGAAGTTGGTACGCCAATAAACAATTGCATATAAGCATACCAATTAGAAGCATAAAATAAAAAACGAACAACTGTGGAATGTAATTTCTAATTAGAAATGTGTTATCAAAAGATGTCTATGCTTTAATTGATGTTCGAATTGATTAATTTTGCTTCATAAAATACGATTTAAACTGTATAAGATCTCAGGTGTAATTAAATTACTTACGTATGTTCATTTATGTGTAATTTGTCGATCATTTAAGTTTTATTCACGACATTGTACGTTGCTTATATATCGTTTTATATGTTTGAAAAGACTGTCGATGGTAGCAGAGCGAAATTACTTTAATCTGTAATTACATTCAACAATAGAAAACTACTATAATCATACGCCTGCAAGAAACACTTTTAAATCAATACATTCATATTTAAGGCTTAAAAGTAATATAATCGATAAGTTTATATTAAAAGTACAGCAAAATGGACACAGGGGCCATAGACGCGGACGCAGTCCTAAAAATGACAGTAGTGACTCTAAAAGAAAGATTAAGAGAACTAGGGTTAGGAGTGGTTGGACGCAAACACGAACTTAGGGAAAGACTACTCCAACATTTAGGCCTGATTGATGATGGGGACGACGAAGATGAAGATGGTGATTCCCAGCCGAATCAATCCGTAATTGAAGTTCCATCCAGACCATCGCCTGCGCCGGCAAGTACTGCGCACTTCACTTTTAAAGATATTCAGGAAAGCCTGTCAACTTTCGACGGCTCCGACACATCCGACATAAAGAAGTGGATTGAGCAAATAGAAGAGAATGCCGAAATCGTAAACTGGAACGAAGTTCACAAATTTATATATGCAAAACAATTGTTACGTGGTGCTGCTAAACTTTTCGTAAGTAGTCAAACTGGGTTACGGGATTGGAGTTCTTTGAAACTGTGTCTCAGTAAAGAGTTTGGTAGTAAGCTGTCCTCAGCTGATGTTCACAAAATATTAGCGAAAAGACACAAGAAGCAAGGCGAATCATATCGCGAGTATCTGTATGCGTTAATGGAGATAGGCAAATCGGTTCGATTAGATGAAGAAAGTTTATTGGAATACTTTATTGATGGTATTCCTGGTTCTAAATTCAGTAAGGCTGTACTTTATCAAAAACCATAAGTGAGCTAAAAGAGCAAATAGTCATTTACGAAAAGATTAAGCAGGAATCACGACTGGATAATTTTAAGAAGGTCGAGCCATATAATAGACCCAAACAAGAAAACATAAATTCTACTTTGCCAACAAAAATCGAAAAGAGATGTTTTAAATGTGGCGAATTTTCGCATTTAGCGAAAGATTGCAGACATAGAGAATTTAAATGTTTCAAATGCCAACAAATTGGACATAGGTCTTTTGAATGCAAAACACAACAGGGTATAGGCACAAAGCGTGAACATCAACAGGGTACGGGCACAAAGCGCGAACAGAGTCACGTTAATTCAATTGGTGAAGCACCAAAAACTAACTTAAAACTTAAAAAGATAAATGTTTGCAACATGGACGTATGGGCTCTAATCGATACAGGCTGTAGTTTATGTTTAATGCGATGCGACATATTTAACAAGTTGGATAAATCTATTCAACTGGTTCCAGAAAGACGGCAACTGTTTGGTATTGGTGCATCCAGAATATCGACTAGGGGTAGTTTTGAAATAAAGGTACTAATAGATAAAAGCCCAGTAAACTTGACGTTTCACGTAGTAGAAGCAGGTGACATAAGCTATGAAATTATTCTTGGTACTTCCATTTTTAAATATTTTGATATGCTGGTTCGAGACGATAACATTGAATTTAGAGATAGAACTGTGGCGTCGAGTAACGTCGATAATGAAGATGTAGCAAAAGCTGTTGTGCCAAAAGACGACGATCCGATGGCAAATATTTTTTCAAACTCATGTTTTAATGTTATCGGGGAAGAAACAGATTATGATTTAGCTCACCTTAATAAGGGATTGGCTAGCGTGGTAAGGCAAATGATAGAAGAGTACAAGCCAAAGAAAGATAATAGCCCTCCAGTGAACATGAAAATCATCCTTACTGACGAAGTTCCTGTCTATCAACCGCCGCGAAGGGTGTCATACGAAGAACAAAAAATTATAGACAAACAGGTAGAACAGTGGCTGGATGAAGGCATAATACGCCCAAGCTCTTCGAGCTATGCCTCACCTGTGGTACTCGTGTCAAAGAAGAACGGCACAAAACGACTTTGTTGCGACTATCGTAAGTTGAATTCGAAAATTATACGCGATAACTTCCCTATGACTTTAATCGATGACGCACTAGAGAGGCTTAGAGAAGCGAATGTATACACGACTTTAGATTTGGCAAATGGGTTTTTCCATGTACCAGTGGATGAAAATTCCCGCAAATATACAGCGTTCGTAACTCATAGTGGCCAGTATGAATTTCAGTATGTACCTTTTGGTATCTGTAATTCACCAGCAGTATTTTGTCGCTACATTCATGCAATTTTGAATGATTATATTAGGGATGGGACAGTAGTTGCCTATATGGATGATTTGGTGATCCCGGCTAAGACTGAGGAAGAAGCTGTAGAGAAATTGAGGAAGGTATTGAAGCTAGCGAGCGACAAGGGCTTGAGGGTTAATTGGGGAAAATGCCAGTTCCTGGCAAAAAGGATACAATTCCTTGGGTATATAATCGAGAACGGTACGATTAGACCTAGCACCGACAAGACCAAAGCTATAGATAATTTTCCTTTACCCCAGACGAAAAAATCACTACAAAGATTTTTAGGCTTAATGTCTTACTTTCGCCGTTTCATCAAAAACTATGCCTTGATTGCGAAACCGTTGTCAGACATGCTGAAGAAAACCGAAGAGTTTAAAATATGCGACAAAGCCTTAGAATCTTTTAAACAGTTGAAAAAAGCCCTGATCCAAGCACCAGTTCTCACGATGTTTAATCCCAAGGCAATTACCGAAATCCACACCGATGCTTCTATGTATGGATACGGAGCCATTCTTCTCCAAAAGAACTCCGAAGACCAGCAACTACATCCGGTACAGTTCATGAGCCGCAAGACGTCAGCCGCCGAACAAAAGTATCATTCCTACGAATTGGAGGTACTCGTCATAGTCCAAGCGCTTAAAAAATGGCGCGTATATGTATTGGGGTCAAGATTTAGGCTAATCACTGACTGCAACGCATTCACAATGACGTTACAGAAAAAGGACGTTCCGCTGAGGGTGACACGATGGGCTATGTACCTCCAAGAGTACGATTACGTGATCGAACACCGACGAGGAGCGCAAATGAGGCATGTAGATGCGCTCAGTAGAGTGCAATGTATGGTTATAGAAGAATCGTTGCGACATCGACTTAGAGAGGCACAAATGAAGGACCCTTGGACGAAGGCAGTACGTAAGATTTTGGAGGCGAACAACTACGAAGATTTTTATATATACAATGATGTTCTTTACAAAGATTCGGCTCGACAGCTAATTGTGGTACCTACGCAGATGGAGAGAGAAGTAATTGAGATGGCGCATCGTCAAGGACACTTCTCTGTTAAGAAGACCAAAGACTGCATTGAAAAGGACTTTTATATATCTAGCATAGAGGCAAAGGTCGCAGAAATTGTTAACAGCTGTATAGCTTGTATAGTAGTTAATGCCAAATCGGGCAAAAAGGATGGGTTTTTAGTACCCATAGAGAAGGCAGATAAACCTTTGTTGACTTTCCATATAGACCACGTTGGTCCACTCGCGGCTACTCGGAAACAATATAACTACATCCTCGTTGTTGTTGATGCATTTTCGAAGTTTGTGTGGCTCTACCCCACAAAGGACACGGGTGCTGATGCAGTGATTGACCGATTAACGAAGCAGGAAGCTACGTTTGGAAATCCCAGAAGAATCGTTACCGATAGGGGTTCCGCCTTTACATCGCACGCTTTCGAGGATTATTGCAAGAAAAACCATATACAACACGTGCTAATCACAACCGGTGTACCGAGAGGAAACGGACAGGTCGAAAGGATACACAAAATCGTCATACCCATGTTAGCAAAGCTGTCGCAGGATAATCCCGAACATTGGTACAAACATATTGGGAAAGTTCAGCAGTTCATAAACAATTCTGCTCCGAGAAGTACGAAAGTAGCTCCGTTTAAACTATTAACAGGATGTGACATGAGGTTGTCGGAATCACCACCGTTAGACGAAATCTTGGAGAATGAAGCAATTGAGTCGGTAGAAGCCGATCGCAATGAAGCTCGAAGATTGGCCAAGCAGGGTATTTCAGCAATTCAAGAAGAAAACCGTCGGAATTACAATCGGAAACGCAAGGAGAATGTAGATTACGAAATCAACGACGTAGTGGCTGTAAAGCGCACTCAATTTGGTACGAATTTAAAATTGAAACAGAAATACTTAAGACCGTATAAAATCGTTGAGAAGCGGCCACACGGCCGTTACAGAGTGGAAAAGTTAGACGAAGTGGAGGGACCTAATTCTACCTCCACAGTGGCAGAATATCTCAAGCCTTGGCGTCCAGGATTCGGGTCGAACCCTAAGTCAGGAGGGCCGAATGTGGGAGTGACAGACGGACGTAGAACAAGAAGTGGACGCAGCTTAAACACAGTGACAGCAACGTAAAGGAATGCAACCCTGTAACGAAAAGAGACGGACAAGATAATTGGAGAGATGGGAGGACGAAAGAGCGACTGACGATGACCACGTTATGAGAAGACAGCAAACGAACGAACGAACAGTTGACACTTTGGCACCAACCAGAACGCAGCTCATAAAGTTATACTTATACAAATACGTGTTATATGTTATATGTAATACATACCTAAATCTTTAATAAAGATATATGAACTACATTAAACCAAACCGCGTATTAAACAAATCCACATATATGGCATCTCAACTGGAAGAACAGAACACATATATGACATCTCAGTTGACGGAGCAGCTGGAAGCACAGGAGGCCCGCATATCCTCTCAGCTGGAGGCACAGGTAGGTGGATGCTTTGAGATGACGTATCGAGCAGTTACAACTAAATCGTCCAGCAGTTTCAGCGAGTAATTCAAAGGTAAAAACACCATCCTTTAACGGTTCTGTTCCTTTCGAGTTATTCAAGCTTCAATTTGAGAAGACGTCAGCAGTTAACAACTGGAATACTGAAGACAAGGTTGCTGCGCGTCGCATTGAAGGGACCTGCAGCTGAAATCTTGCAGACCACTCCAGACGGAACGGAACAATTACGAATTACATTGATGGGCGCTCTAGAAAGGCGATACGGAAGCTAACACAGGAAGCAAATACCCGAAATATAATTGCAAAACCGTTACCAAAAAGCTAATGAGACTTTGCAGCAGTTTGCTTCGGATATTGAAAGGTTGGCTCATTTGGCAAATGCGGACGCACCCGTTGAATACACCGAGGGTAAAAATCCAGAGCTTTATTAATGGAATACGGAATGGCGAAACGAAGCGAGCGACATACGCAAACCCAAAACCTACATTCGCAGAAACGGTATCACATGCTCTGATGTAGGAAACAGCGTCGCTTCTCTGTAAGCCAGTTTTCAAAGCACGCCGTGTGGAAGTGGAAAGGCCACATTGCTCGTCATTGCAGCACCGGTCCTGGTGGTTCCAACTTGATTGGTCGTAAACCCAAATCTGGAGGAGATAAGCAAGAGCGATTCAAATGTAAAGATCGAAAATTTGGCCCAGCTATTGAATGTCCTATGATATCTATCTCGCAAATTGGAAGAAAATCGAGCAGTCTTACCGTCAGAGGAAATGTGGATGGCAAGGAGCGTTTACTGACTCTAGATACGGGCGCATCTCATTCCTTAATCCGATCTAATTTGATCAACAGGAGAGTAAAGCCATTACCTGGAGCAAGGTTGCGTACGGTCACTGGCGAGTCCAAGGAGAAGTGGTATGTGTGGTCTTAATTGAAAAGATCATGATTGTACACAAATTCGTTGTGGCAGATATTGTTGATTAAATCATATTGGGAGTGGGCTTCTTTGTTGAACATGACATCAGGATCGATATGCAGAGAAGGATTATGCGCTATAGGAACCAGGATATACCACTTAGCTTCAGTTTGGAGAAAGGGTTCAGCAGTAAGCGAGTGCTGGTGGAGGAGATTCAAGACAGACCACAAAAGTCAAAGAAAGTAAATCGGCAAAGGTTGATGGGATGAATGGGCCAAACAAATCAAAACCGAAGCACCTGCGAGAAAAACACTGGCATTGACAAACCCTAATGGACACACTACAATAAATCCCAGAAAGAATGCAAAGGTGGTTTCAAGCCAGGGTGCACTACTGTTGTGAAACGTCGGAACGATACTGATTATGCGAAGCCAATCCGTCAAGCGCAAGCTCTACGAAGTAGTTCATTGGCCAAACAACAGAGTGTGAGGGAACGATCCAGGAAAATGATCAATAATTCGGAAGGTTTCTTGGACGGAGATTTGGTACTGCTACACAATCCTCACCGGCGGGAAGGTGTTCCATCCAAATTTTGGTGCAGTTGGGAAGGCCCGTGCAGAGTTGTGAAGAGGATCAGTGATGTCATTTACCGCATACAAACAATTGGGAAACCACGAAATAGAAGGTGGTTCATTTGGAGAGGCTAGCAGCGGTTAGATCGAGAGATTTGTCTGATGGGGACGATCATGGTGTAACTGTAAGTTGGTCCTGTATAAAGCAAACGTGCGTGTCACTTTCGTGAACATAACCTGAATTTGAAGCATTATCTGAAGTGTGTAAAAATACCTTATGGATTAACAATTACTTGCAGATTTTCACATTGAACAATGATCACCCACTGTGATATATGAAGATAAAGAATGCTGTTTAAATTTAATCAAAGAGGAAAACTCAGTAGCCAAGCAAAACACATTAATACCAAAATCTATTCTTCTAGGATCTTGTGCAAAGTCAAATGCTTGTTTTGTAGCGGCGAGAAAATGGTTTCAGATATGTTGAAAAAGCCTTCACCTGCCGCAAAGTTCAGCTATCTGTGGACTGTTGCCTAAGTTTTCAATTGAGGAAAG
Source organism: Eurosta solidaginis (assembly GCF_040869045.1). NCBI lineage: Eukaryota > Metazoa > Arthropoda > Insecta > Diptera > Tephritidae > Eurosta > Eurosta solidaginis. Next base: position 181,426,771 of record NC_090320.1, read on the forward strand.
CTGTTGTTTTTTACACCAATATATTTCGGTTACTCCACGGTAACCATCTTCAGGGTCAAACTAATTAAAATACATACAATCAATTAACAAAACCATGACATAAACGATAATATAAATAACATCAAAAACATTAATGTGTACATACATTAAAGTTCAAGTGCTCCCTGTTTGACGCCGAGTTTTACACTGACTATTCGTTAGTAGGTGTTTATAAATATGCGCGCGGTCATTTGTATCACTTTTAAAGTTTTAAAGATTGTTTTTGTTATAAATTAAATCCACTGCACAATAATTTAATTATAGGCGCGCTTAAGAGTTTAATAACATTGGATTTTTATAGTAGTGCTTTTGTAACCAGTAGTTCCGATATTCACTATTATAGCAATTATATCTGCCTGAAATTTTTCCGCACAATTAGGATTACAAAGCATATGTGTAGAAATAGTATGTACCTAAATGGTAAATGAAGGAATAGCAGCAAAAAGGCAATACTTAGAGACCAATTGCAAAGCGAGCAGCGGATCATTCATATGGCTGAGTGGTTAAAGGCGTGTGCCTTTACACTAGCATAAAGTATGAATGTTTGAGATTTCGAGTTCAATACTCAGCTCCCGAGCAGCTGGCTGATGAAGAAGTGAAATTCAGAAACATGTCCTAGTAATCCTCGCCGTTTGTAAACTTTGCAATTTTTCTCTTGACTCTCCTTAGTAATTTTTAGGGGAGTGTCCCTAAATGCCAAAAAAAAAATCCCCAAACACAGAATCCCTAGCTAAAAAAAATCCCAAATTTAAATTCCCATAACCAAAATCCCCAACAAAAAATCACGCACGGCTGAATCCCCAAACCTTTTTTGAGGAAATATCAAAAAACCTCGAACACGAAATCACAAAAATTTTAATTAAATAATAAAGTAAAGTTCTGACGCATTTAAACATAATTACGCATTTATATATACATATGTAAGTATGATAAAATATATAAGCATAAAGTAAAATGAAAAATAAAATATCTTCTTTCTGTTCTAACCATGCTAATGTTATGTTGCGAATTTGACAACAACTTCTCATATACATCAGTGGCACAGAGGCTTAGGTCTTCATTTACCATGCAAAGTCGTCGGTTCAATGCCAGATCACGGATTCAAATTTTATTTTATTTAATTTAATTTTGGAAGGCGAGGTTTATAAATTTATTATTAAAACTACTGTGAAAAAATATTAAAGAATTTAAATGAAAAAGCTAGGTCTGGCATTGAACCGACGATGAGAAAATATCGCAAAATTAGCAAAATATCATTAATATAGAATAGAAGGGAACTACGAAAGCAAACTGCAAAAGGATTTGTACCGTTACGTTCTTTGCAATCATTTTACCATATAGATTTTTGCATGATTTGCTGATTCTATATTTATCACAGTTCGTCTACATGATTGCAATTACATTGTTTGAATATCCTTTTAAAGTGAATATTTCGCTTATTATTATTTACATTAAAAAGAAAAAATGGAAGTTGTTCTTATCAAATCAAATAAAGCAACGACAAAATATTTTTGAATGGTTTTGATGACCACTTCCATTCAAAAAATAAGAAAAATTGCTCGTGCTCGCAAAGGAATCCCTGCTGTGCAAAGTCTATGTTATAACAAAACTAAACAATAGTGAATATGTTGTTCACCGGGGTCCTACCACGCATAATCACGATCCAAGAGCCCATCCTTCGGTAATCTCTAACTCCATTAATAAAGTGAAGGATCTGGGATCATCATCTCCTCTGGAACCTTCCCAAATTATAAGAGAAGCCATTGTAGAATGTCCATCTGAACGGGCGCAAAATTCTAAAAAAAGTCGTATTCGAAAAACAACAAACACTAGCAGAGAACCAGAAACCCTATAGAACATAAACATACTAGAGGACTTGAAGTACTTGGAAGGAAATATGTTCGTTTTGAGTGATAGGGATTTTGATGGAGGCAAAAATATTATTATGGGCGCATGGGATTCGTTCAGGGAATTAGGAAGATCACAGTATTTGGTGATGGATGGAAAATTGTGTTTAGTGCCGACACCTTTTTGTCAGCTTTTCACCATTCAAGGCTAATTGATGGTCAATTTCTTCCTATAGTTTTTTGCTTGATGAGTACAAAATCAAAGAAAGCGTATAATGAATTCTTTCACAAGCTATTTAATTTGGCTTTAGCTCAAAATATTAATTTAAATCCAGAAAGGATTATAACAGATTTGAGCAAACCATCTCGACTGTGGCAAAGAATATTTTCCTGATGCTCAATACAAAGGATGTTTGTTCCACATCAGCCAGATCATTTGCAGACGAGTTCAGAAAAAGGGGTTTGTCAAAAATACGGCAATGATGAAGGTTTCAGCATAGCAATTCGCATGCTGAAAAGTTTATCATTTGTTCCTTCGGAAAATGTTTTTGATTATTATAGTGAATTAAGGGCCAGCTTTCACGATATGGATTTTAAAAAAACTTGTGAGTGGTTTAAAAAAAATTACACAAAATCGAATAAAAAGTTAGGTGCACCGAAATATAACCGGACATTTTGGTGTTTTTCGGATTCATTTAAAGACGCAGACGTTAAACTGTAAAGTTGATTTATATCTGTGCTCTTGTATTTTTAATAAATTAACTAGCAGACCCGGCAGGCGTTGTTCTGCCCTAAATTTGCCTATCTGCATACACTTTAATAAGCTTTTTCCGTCTAACTCTGCCCTATCCCTCTACACTTTTTCCTAATCTTTTTATTCACTCCTCCCTCCGTCTTTTTCGCTTCATCTCCATCTTCGTCTCATTCTATGTTTTTCTCAGTCTCCTTCTCTCTTTTCTCTTCTCTCAAGTTTTTCTCCTTCTTCTTCATCTCTTATTGCCAGTCCCAGAGAGTGGTATGTATTTTGTTCCAGTCCCAATCCGAGTCTCAGTCCCATTCCGAGTCTCAACTTCTTCAATTTGATACTCATAGTGTAAAACCACATTCTAGGTGTATCCGGGTCCACGTTTTTGTCTATATCTCGAGACGCTAGCCTCCCAGTTGTATGAAAATTATCCTGTACTATAGCACTCATCAACAGTTTTCATTTGATATCCATATTGTATAAACACATTCTAGGGGTACCCGGGTCCACGTTTTGGCCTATATCTCGAGACCCTAGTCACCCAGGTATATGAAAATTATCCTGTACTATAGCACATATCAACAGCTTTCATTTGATATCCATATTGTATAAACACATTCTAGGGGTACCCGGGTCCACGTTTTGATCTCAATACCCTAGGCACGTAGCGAAAAAAGGTAGACGTTGACCGATTCTCAGAGCTACCCAATATGCTCACAAAATTTCATGAGAATCGGTTCAGCCGTTTCGGAGGAGTTAAGCCTCTAAACCGTGACAGAAGAATTTTATATATTAGATTAAATTTTTTCTAAAAAAAAATCATAACTCAAGAATGGCTAAACCGATTTGGGATTTCAAAATCAACTAACCATCATCTCTCCTTCCTGTATCTTTCCTAAAAATGTCATGGCAATCTTTCTATCCGTTCTCGAGTTATGGAGTGACAATCAAAATGTACACTTCTTTATATTGCTTAATGTGGTTAAGATTGGTTTTGTTGTTGACATAAGTAGTGAAGTGTAATCATTGAGTGTGCTACATCAAGAAATTTAATTAAGTTGCAATTGTTTAGTTGAATTTTTAATATTGTGACGAATATTAGTAGCACTAAGTGATACTCACATCACTAATCCGGTACTAAGTAAATAAAGCCACTACAACAATAAAACAAGCTGCCACACTTGTATGTACCATGGCGGAACGATACAAGGTGACGGCATGGGTCAGCTGATTATAAACTTTTTTTATTTGATTTGATACATCAACTTCCGGCGCAGTACGACTTTGACATTTGTCCATCGCATTTACAAAAACAAAGTACATAGAATTTTTATATATGTTTGTAGGTATGTAACCATGCTGCCACCTTGTATCGTTCCGCCATGGTATGTACGTAAACAAATTAATCATATACACACATACATACAAGCAGCAGAGGGATACTCACAAACGCATGTCATGTCACATAAACACACGCATATGGTTACACACTACACAGTATAAAAGCAGCAGAAGCTGAGTAGTCTGTAAGCAGTTTGATTTAAGCACGCTATTGGTTGCGAAGTATAAGTGTTATTGTGGAGTATTTTCAAAGTAGTCTAATAAAGACCATCTTGCATTATTGAATATTGGAGTTATTTATTCAACAGTTTAGCGATACGAACGTTCGCAGAAGGTTGCAAATAGGCGGAATTTTCCTAAATTCATTACAATATAAAAATTAAATATTTTCCTAAATTTTGCATATACACACACCTATTAACATATTTACATACAATTGAATTGCCGAGTGTTTTTGCATTGTGTTGTTGCTGTTGATAGGCCTCAATTTTCATAGTGTAATTGTTTTTATACTCAGCGTGCTTTGCACACAGAGTATATTAACTTTGATTGGATAACGGTTGGTTGTACATGTGTAAAGGAATCGAGATAGATATAGACTTCCATATATCAAAATCATCAGTATCGAAAAAAAAAATTTGATTCAGTCATGTCCGTTAGCACGATAACTTTAGTAAATATTGAGATATCTTCACCAAATCTGGTAAACTAGCTTATCTGGACCCAGAATAGATTGGTATTGAAAATGAGCGAAATCGGATGATAACCACGCCCAATTTTTATATATATAAAATTTTGGAAAACACAAAAAACCTGATAATTTAGTAAATAATACACCTAGAATGTTGACATTTGACATGTGGACTGATATTGCGACTCTTGATAAAAAATTTTAAAATGGGCGTGGCACCGTCCACTTGTGATGAAACCAATTTTACAAATATTATTAATTATAAATCAAAAAAGGACCACGCCCACTTTTATATGAAAGATGTTTAAAAGGGTCGTGAACGAATAACATAAGCTATGTATATCTTTGCAAAAAAGAGAGAAATAAATATAAATATAAATTTAAAAAATGGGCGTGGCACCGCCCCTTTTACGAATAAGCAATTTTCTGTGTTTAGGGGGCCATAACTCGAAGAAAAATTAACGGATCGTAATAAAATTGGGTACACAAATTTTCCCTATAGCAGGAAATATTTCTAGAAAAAATGGACGAGATCGGTTAAAGACCACGCCCACTTTTATACACAAGATTTTTAAAGTGGTCGTGGACGAAAATAATAAGCTATATCTTAGCGAAAAAGAGTTTTGTATCAATAGAATTTTACTTTCTAAATTGAATTATAACATTAAATTTTGAAAACGGGTGTGGCACCGCCCCTTTTACGACTAAGCAATTTTCTATGTTTCGGGAGCCATAACTCGAAGAAAAATTAACATATCTTAATGAAATTGTGTACACATATTTTCTTTGTAGCAGAAAATATGTCTAGTATAAATGGACGGGATCGGCTAAAGACCACGGCAACTTAGATATAAAACAAGTTTAAAAGGGTCGTATGCTAAAATAAAAAGCTATAACTTAGCAAAAAATAGTTTTGAATCAATGATATTTCACTTATCAAGTTTTATTGTAAGAGGAAATGTGGAGACATTTTTTTTAAATGGGCGGTGCCACGTGTTATGTAGAAAAGTAATTTATCTGAAATGAAATGTACCTTTGAAGCTCACGCTGAGTATATAATGTTCGGTTACACCCGAACTTAGACACTTTTACTTGTTATTTTTGATTTTGCGTACACATTTCATTTCTCTTTCTTCATTGTCACAGCTGTTTGGGCGGTTTGTTCAGTATTATCAGAGTGTATCTCAACTGCTCAAAGCGTATCCCTGTTAGACTGGGCTAATTTCAAACTGTTTTTATTTATTTATTTTTTCTTATAACCCGCGTTGCTGTTTATAAATTAATTTTCAATTAAACAATTTACTCTCGCTGTTCTACTAATTTCTTTTTTCACCTCTTTATTTATATTAAAATGTCTTGCATATATGTTAAATGTTTGATAAAAAGTGAATCCCATCCCTTCGTGGCATGCTGGATTTGCGATGGGCTCGCCCATATGAAGTGTGCCAGTTTGTCAGCAAGAGTGGTTGACGCACTCAACGATAGTTATAAGGGAGTTCGTTGTTCCTGTTTGAAATGTAGACCAACTGAGATTGATCTTTTCAAAGTTTTCAAACAGGCTTGCCATGGTTTCTCTGAAATAGGTAGAGAGATAGACGCACTGTCCAAGAAATTCACACAATACGAAAACTTATGTAAGTCTTTCAAATACCCGAATGACATAACAAACGCGAACATTCCACATGGAAACCGTCGTCCTACCAGTGCTTCCTCTAGTGCCCCGACACTTGATGCCGTTGTAGAAGTTCCTGCACCCGTAGTTACTACACTGCCAACTACGATTTAATAAATCTGGCATTCCCAAATCCCTTAACGGCTCAGCCCTCTTCATCCAATGTTTCTATAACAAAGCCTAAAAAATCTTCTATAAAAAGTAATCAGGATCCCCAAAACCTCTCTCCGGAATCCGAACCGCCGACTAGTAATCTTATTGTTGTCCCTATTAAAAAATCTATTTTTGTGTCAAGATTTGATAAAAACACTACAGAAGAGGACCTAAAGTCGTACAACATCGCTAAACTCAAATTTGATAACGTGACAGTTCGAAAATTCAATTTTAACTACCCTATAGATATTTCGTCTTTTAGGATTGACATTTTGAGACTATATTAAATAATTATTTTTGGCCGCCTGGTGCTTTCGTGAGGAAATTCGAGCGTAGGCGTAACAATAATACCTTAAATATCGCTACACTTCCTCATAGCAATACTGCATAAAAAAACTGAATGCTAAATCGGCCCTTAATTTGTTTTATCAAAATGTTAGAGGCTTAAACACTAAACTAACAGAATTGTATTTGAAATCGTTTAACTGCAATTACAACATTATAGCTTTAACTGAAACTTGGCTTAAACCTCATGTATTTAACTCGATTCCTTGCCATTATTACCAAATATACAGATATGACCGCTTAAATAAAATTGGAGGTCGAGTTTGCTTGCGGTACATTCTTCTGTACCATCAGCTGAGGTTGATTTACCCGTAATCGATTCTACAGAATTCAAATGCATTAGAATTAAGCTCGGAATGGGTTGTGTCTATATTGCCGTCTGCTATATCCCACCTTCTTCTGATCTTTCGGTGTATACGGATCATATCTCCCAGCTGAAAATTGTTAATTCAATGTTGAAGCCCTTTGATTCGATAATAGTCCTGGGGGACTTCAATCTCCCGCATATATTATGGACCATATCTGACGATGATATTGTACCTATTGCTTCAAAGCTTTCGAACAACGAATTTTTATCGAAATGGCAGAACTTTGCCTTAAACAGATAAATATAATTCCTAATATGTTCGGGAGGACCCTTGATTTGGTATTTGTTGAAGATACATCAAAATGTACTCTTAGCCGATGTGAACCTCTAACTGTACCTGAATACTCTTCCCATCCTTCCCTGGAAATAGCATACGAATTCGAAACAAATTCTCTGAGTAGCGCTGTATCTAAATACGACTCTAGTTTCAGATTTGACTTTGCGAAAGCTAATTTTGGCTTGGCCCAAATATGGTGGAGATATTGACTTTTATACCATCATTTATGGTATTTTGGAAAAACACGTACCTAAGCGAAAACGTGTGTCTACCGAACCAGTCCAAATATGGTTCACTAAAGAGCTGAGGTCCTTAAGAGAAAATCGCGCTTCCTCAAATTATTCAAAAGGTCGGGCTCTCACTCCGATTACTTACAGTACTCCATTTTGCGTCATAAATATTTTGAATTAAACAAAAAGTGCTATAATACATACATCTGCAAGATGAAAAGGAAAATAACTTGCAATCCGAAAGCTTTCTATGGTTTCGCGCACTCTAAACGAAGGGTTAAAGGGTTTCCGTCTGCTTTAAAATACCAGGAAGATTTGTCTAGTGACAACCAAGATATTGCTAATTTCTTTGCACAATTTTTGAAGTCCAACTATTTCGCTGAAATTAACTCTTTTTCAAATGAATATCCATTTCAACTTAACTCAATTAACACAATTGATATTCCAGCAATATCTCCTACTGAAGTTTTTTCATATTTAACGTCTTTGAAGGAATCTTACAACTACGGTCCTGATTTAATTCCCACTTGCTTTCTTAATAAAAGCGGTTTAGCATTTATCAGCCGCTAACTGATGTATTCAACCTGTCCCTAAAATGTGGAGTTTTTCCTTCTGCTTGGAAGGAATCTTTGCTCAAAAATCTTTGTCGACAAAACCATCAACGCTTTCCAAAGTTTGGCCATTAATTGTGTAACAATCTGGCTGTACGTTCCCACGTAAAAAACACACGAATTAACATTTTTCTATGTTGAGCGGCATACAATTCGCATTACACCAAGTAACTAAACAATTTAAATCTGCCTGGAGAACAGGACGTTCTTCAACCGACGCGTATGACTTAAAAAGTTTTACGTCGTCGGCATACATTAAAATTTTAGAATATTGTGATGAATATTAGTAACACTAAGTGATACTCACATCTCTAAGCCGATACTAAGCAGTGACTTGTATTCACATGAACAAATCAATCAGTATGTCTACCCATATGCGCATACAAGCAGCGGAGAGTAACGTACAAACACATGCATATATCTGAGATACTCCCGAAAGTATGCAGTCCTTTGTGCAAGTATCACATATACACGCGCATGGGCTATGAGAGAAGCTATAAAATCGTGCATCTGTAGTTATAGCTGATAGCTAACTAGTAAATTCTCGAAAGCGCCTAGAAATATGTCAACGAGGAAACCAAACAGTATAAAAAGCAGCAACAGTTGAGGCATGACAATCAGTTTGATTTAAGCAAGCTATCAGTTGCGAAATATACGTGTACTTTAATAAAGGCCGTTTTGCATTATTGAATAGTGGAGTTATTTATCCAACAGTTTAGTGATTCCAACGTTAGTAGAAGGTTGCAAATAAGAGGAATTTCAGTAAATTCGTTACAATTGGTGTCATAAGAGGAATTGTTGAATAAATTCCGAAGATTGGGAATACAACTTGGACATGGCAAAGTTGAGTGAATTGACGATCCAGCAACTGAAGGAGGAGTTGGAAGTCCGTGGATTGGCTACTACAGGCAATAAATCCCAGCTACAAAGACGACTAAGTGTAGCTATGGTATTTGAAGGAATCAATGCTGAGGAGTATGTTTTTCATTCTGATAGCGACAAATCAACAACAAAAATGGAAGAAAAATACGAAACACCGCAGACAGTAACGAGCACAATATCTGCACAAACATCGACAATGGCATCTCAGCTGGAGTCATAGGAGGCACGCATTTAAGAAATGGCGTTGCAAATATGATCTCAATTGGAAGAACAGAAGACATATGTGCCATCTCAACTGGAAGCGCAAGAGGCACGTATATCTGGAATGTCGACACAAATTTCGGAACAGGTATCATCGCAGCTCTTTGCAAAACTGGAAGAGCAGGTTGCAAAAATTTTACAACTTGAGGACAAAATTGATGCCGAGATAGCAGCGTTGAAAGGTCTAATGCAACAGATACAACTGAATCGCCCAGCTGTTCCAGCGAGCAATCCGAAGGTAAAAACTCTATCTTCTGACGGTTCTGTTCCTTTCCAGGTATTCAAACTTCAGTTTGAGAAGACGTCAGCAGTGAACAACTGGAATGCGGAAAATAAGATTGCTGCACTGTTCGTGGCATTGAAAGGTCCTGCAGCTGAAATCTTACAGACTATTCCAGAGTACCAACGGAACAGTTATGAAGCATTGATGGCCGTTCTTCAACCGGCGCGTATGACTTAAAAAGTTTACGTCGTCGGCCTACATTAAAATTTTAGAATATTTTGACGAATATTAGTAACACTAAGGGATACTCACATCTCTAACCCGATACTAAGCAGTGACTTGTATACACATCAACAAATCAATCAGTATGTCTACCCATATGTCCATACAAGCAGCGGAGAGTAACGCACAAACCCATGCATATATCTGAGATACTCCCGAAAGTATGCAATCATTTTTGCAAGCATCACATATACACGCGCATGGGCTATGAGAGAAGCTATAAAATCGTGCATCTGTAGTTATAGCTGAGAAATTATAGCTGATAACTAACTAGTAAATTCTAGAAATAGAAGCGCCTAGAACTTTGTCAACGAGGAAACAAACAGTATAAAAAGCAGCAACAGTTGAGGCACGAAAATCAGTTTGATTTAAGCAAGCTATCAGTTGCGAAGTATACGTGTACTTTAATAAAGGCCATTTTGCATTATTGAATAGTGGAGTTATTTATTCAACAGTTTAGTGATTCGAACGTTAGTAGAAGGTTGCAAATGAGAGGAATTTCAGTAAATTCGTTACAATTGGTGTCAGAAAAGGAATTGTTGAATAAATTGCGAAGATTGGGAATATAACTTGGGCATGGCAAAGTTGAGTGAATTGACGATCCAGCAACTGAAGGAGGAGTTGGAAGTCCGTGGATTGGCTACTACTGGTAATAAATCCCAGCTACAAAGACGACTAAGTGTAGCTATGGTATTTGAAGCAATCAATGCTGAGGAGTATGTTTTTCATTCTGATAGCGACAAAACAACAACAAAAATAGAAGAAGAAAACGAAACACCGCAGACAGTGACGAGCACAATATCTGCACAAACATCGACAATGGCATCTAAGGTGGAGTCACAGGAGGCACGCATTTAAGAAATGGCGTCGCAAATGTCATCTCAATTGGAAGAACGGAAGACATATATGTCATCTCAACTGAAAGTGCAAGAGGCACGTATATCTGGAATGTCGACACAAATTTCGGAACAGGTATCATCGCAGCTCTTTGCGAAACTGGAAGAGCAGGATGCAAAAATTTTACAACTCGAGAACAAAATTGATGCCGAGATAGCAGCGTTGAAAGGTCTTATGCAACAGATACAACTAAATCGCCCAGCTGTTCCAGCGAGCAATCCGAAGGTAAAAACTCTATCTTTTGACGGTTCTGTTCCTTTCCAGGTATTCAAGCTTCAGTTTGAGAAGACGTCAGCAGTGAACAACTGGAATGCGGAAGATAAGGTTGCTGCACTTTTCGTGGCATTGAAAGGTCCTGCAGTTGAAATTTTACAGACTATTTCAGAGTACGAACGGAACAGTTGTGAATCATTGATGGCCGCTGTCGAAGCGAGCATAGAAAACAGATATACCAAATTGAGTTGCAAAACCGTTACCAAAAAGCGAATGAGACTTTGCAGGAGTTTCAAACGGCTCGGTGTTGCTGGTGTTGATCAACGTCACTTTGCGTAGCCGTATATGTGGTTTTCCCGAAGAACCAAATGCAGAAATAGTGGCGTATAGGAGTTTGCCCTAAAGCTTTCTCCTTGCACTCACGCCTTTTTGGCTATGCTTTTTTCTTCCTGCAAAGGTGTCTTACTTCTCTTTTCAACTCGCGTAAGCTTTGCTCAGTTAAAACGAAAACGCAACAAACTAAAAAGGCTTTTCTAAGCTGAGTCGCCGCTCGATAGTTTTATGGAGAATTTGGCTTCTCAGTGAAAATTCATCTACCTTGCAGCTGCCTAAATCTTCACGGAGGTAAATCGCGCCAAGGCTTTATTTATTTGTTTTTATTTAAAAACACTTTGTTTTAAATATAAATTACAAAACAACTCTTTAATATTCTTTGCCATACTATGTAAATTTTTATATTGTTGCGATCAGGACGTGAGAGCAAGAAATACTCCCCAGGAAAGCTCACTTTTACAAAAGTTGTTTCGTATTTCCTAAAAAAACGTTCTTCATACTTCGAGGTGGTTACGGGATCTTCCTTCTTCTAACAGTACTTACGTTAATATAGCTATGTGCAATGTTTGAAGTCACATATCAAAAAACGAGGGCTTCAGAATTATATGTATCATGCACTATAGTTCCATCCGTTAATTAGATAAATATTGCTCAGAAGCTAACTATTGGCTAAAGTTAAAAAAAAGCTTCTCTTCCAATTTGCGTCGTGCTCATTTTAATATTTCCCACAAATTGGCGGGACGAGACCCTATTGTTTTATGCCGACTCTGAACGGAACCTGCAAGGCATATGAGTCTTTACTGAAAGCTTCTCATGGCAGAAGTACACTCGGAATGCTTACCAAACATTGCAAAGGGCGATTTCGCTTAGAAAGAATGTCTTCTAATTAAATTTGACATTGCTTTGCCCGGGGCAGGAACCCAGGATCGTCGGTGAGGTAGGCCGAGCAAGCTACCATCGCACCACGGTGGTCGTTAAATAACTATAGGTTGGTTTCCAATAATCTATTTATTTTTTAAAGGGCTTACTACTTTTGCATGACAATGACCGAGAAATGGTCAGGGGTGTAGTTCTGCATTACTTGTCACCTACATAACTACTAGTTAACTAATTTCAGCGAAAAATAAGTTAGCCTATGACTAAGAGACTTTTATATGTAATTATCTATATATTAATACGCTAACAAATCTTCCATACAATCAATTGACAGGCTGTTTCGCATACTTAGCATACGTAAAATCATATAAAAGTTATATGAATCGATTCGTATTGATCAGCCGCAGTGCATAGGCCTATTTTTGTTAACATATATTACTCTATTTGTTTATAATTAATAGAAAAAGTTTTTTGTAAATTCGAACAATTCATACAAATATCGTAAGTCATTTTCGTGCACAAGCGCGCCATCTTTGGGAACAATTATCTAAGTTTTCTAATGCGGATTTCAAAGACCCCAGCCTTTATGCACAAGCGCGCCGTCTTTGGGAAGAATTGTCTAAGTTTTCTAATGTGAATTTCAAATTTTATGTATACTCGCTAAATTCGAAAGCACAAATGTTTCACCTACATACAAATATGGTTCGCCATTGCAGCCGCTTACCTATAATAGTCTCTACCAAAATCCTAAAAAATTGTATGGTTACCCATTGTTGCCGCTTACCTGTAATAGTCTCTACCAAAATCCTAAAAAATTGTTCCAAAATAATTTGTAGCGTACCAAAAAATTTTAAATAGAATTAATTTTTGATCGGCCCATTTTTTGTGGCAAATTTCAGTTAAACGTAAATACATAAGTCTTTATTTAACAGATTCTTTGTTTTTTATTTTAGTTGTTTTCAAAAAAACATGAAATCACAAATAATGAGTTAACTTTAGTTGAAACTAACTAATTTATTTATAACAACTAATGGCAAATTTGCCCGAAAATGTTTTTGCATTTGCAGATTTAATCCTCATTTTAGATAAAGTACGTCTTATACTGAACGAAAAAAAAAGTTACAAAAATATAACATTACATTTTTTATATTGCCTTTTATGCTAATTTATTTTAGTTCTTATTTTATTTTATTATATATTCTCTTATTTCAAATTGGTTTATTATTATTTAACTTCAACTTGACTGAATCGGAAAATTTCACGTTGTATATTAAACGAAACAAAAAAAGTCCCAAAAACGTCTTTGATTTTAGGTCAAAACGGCAACCGGCATCATAGCGTGCATAGTCAGTATATTACCCACTATCTATATATTAATACGCTAACAAAATTTCCACACAATCAATTGACAGGCTGTTTCGCATACTTAGCATACGTAAAATCATATAACAGTTATATGAATCGATTCGTATTGATCAGCCGCAGTGCATAGGCCTATTTTTGTTAACATATATTACTCTATTTGTTTATAATTAATAGAAAAAGTTTTTTGTAAATTCGAACAATTCATAAAAATATCGTAAGTCATTTTCGTGCACAAGCGCGCCATCTTTGGGAACAATTATCTAAGTTTTCTAATCTGATTTCAAAGACCTAGCCTTTATGCACAAGCGCGCCGTCTTTGGGAAGAATTGTCTAAGTTTTCTAATGTGAATTTCAAATTTTATGTATACTCGCTAAATTCGAAAGCACAAATGTTTCACCTACATACAAATATGGTTCGCCATTGCAGCCGCTTACCTATAATAGTCTCTACCAAAATCCTAAAAAATTGTATGGTTACCCATTGTTGCCGCTTACCTGTAATAGTCTCTACCAAAATCCTAAAAAATTGTTCCAAAATAATTTGTAGCGTACCAAAAAATTTTAAATAGAATTAATTTTTGATCGGCCCATTTTTTGTGGCAAATTTCACTTAAACGTAAATACATAAGTCTTTATTTAACAGATTCTTTGTTTTTTATTTTAGTTGTTTTCAAAAAAGCATGAAATCACAAATAATGAGTTAACTTTTGTTGAAACTAACTAATTTATTTATAACAATTAATGGCAAATTTGCTCGAAAATGTTGTTGCATTTGCAGATTTAATCCTCATTTTAGATAAAGTACGTCTTATACTGAACAAAAAAGAAAAAGTTACAAAAATATAACATTACATTTTTTATATTGCCTTTTATGCTAATTACGAAACAAAAAAACGTCCCAAAAACTTTTTTGATTTTAGGTCAGAGCGGCAACCGGCATCATAGCGGCCGTCTTGCATAGGCAGTATATTACCCACTATCTATATATTAATACGCTAACAAAATTTCCATACAATTAATTGACAAGCTGTTTCGCATACTTAGCATACGTAAAATCATATAAAAATTATATGAATCGATTCGTATTGATCAGCCGCAGTGCATAGGCCTATTTTTGTTAACAAATATTACTCTATTTGTTTATAATTAATAGAAAAAGTTTTTTGTAAATTCGAACAATTCATACAAATATCGAAATTAATTTTGGTGCACAAGCGCGCCATCTTTGGAAAAATTATCTAAGTGTTCTAATGCGAATTTCAAAAACCTAAACCTTTATGATTCCCTGCTAAATTCGAAAGCACAAATGTTTCACGTACATACAAATATGGTGCCCAATGTTGCCACTTACCTATAATAGCCTCTACCAAAATCCTAAAAAACTGTTCCAAAATAATTTGTAGCGTACCAAAAAACCTTAAATAGAATTAATTTTTGAACGGCCCATTTTTTGTGGCAAATTTTACTTACACGTAAATACATAAGTCTTTATTTAACAGATTATTTGTTTTTTATTTTAGTTGTTTTCAAGAAAACATGAAATCACAAATAATGAGTTAACTTTTGTTGAAACTAACTAAATTCATTAATAACAATTAATGGCAAATTTGCCCGAAAATGTTTTTGCATTTGCAACTTTAATCCTCATTTTAAATAAAGTACGTCTTATACTGAACAAAAAACAAAAAATTTACAAAAATATAACATTAAATTTTGTATATTGTCTTTTATGCTAATTTATTTTATTTCTTATTTTACTTTATTATATATTCGTTTATTTCCACTTAGTTTATTATTATTTAAATGCAACTTAACTGAATCGGAAAATTTCACGTTGTATATTAAACGAAAAAAAAAACGTCCCTTGATTTTAGGTGAAAACGGCAACCGGAATCATGGCGGCCGTATTGCATAGGCAGTATTTTACCCACTATCTATATATTAATACGCTAACAAAATTTCCATACAATCAATTGATAGGCTGTTTCGCATACTTAGCATACGTGAAATCATATAAAAGTTATATGAATCGATTCGTATTGATCAGCCGCAGTACATAGGCCTATTTTTGTTAACAAATATTACTCTATTTGTTTATAATTAATAGAAAAAGTTTTTTGTAAATTCGAACAATTCATACAAATATCGAAATTAATTTTCGTGCACAAGCGCGCCATCTTTGGGAACAATTATCTAAGTGTTCTAATGCGAATTTCAAAGACCTAAACCTTTATGATTCCCTGCTAAATTCGAAAGCACAAATGTTTCACGTACATACAAATATGGTGCCCAATTTTGCCACTTACTTATAATAGCCTCTACCAAAATCCTAAAAAACTGTTCCAAAGTAATTTGTAGCGTACCAAAAAACCTTAAATAGAATTAATTTTTGAACGGCCCATTTTTTGTGGCAAATTTTACTTACACGTAAATACATAAGTCTTTATTTAACAGATTATTTGTTTTTTATTTTAGTTGTTTTCAAGAAAATCACAAATAATGAGTTAACTTTTGTTGAAACTAACTAAATTCATTTATAACAATTAATGGCAAATTATAATTTTATTTAATTAATTATAAATACATATGTAATAGTAAGGCGCCAATTGCATACCTAATAGGTGGTGTGAAACAGGTTAAATTCCTTTAGCACATTTCTTCGTTCTTAACTAAAAATTCGTGTTTTTTGAATTATTACGCTATTGAAGTAAATGGGCGATATATGTAGTTTATATTGGTGATATAAGCCTACTGGGGAACCGAGCACCCAAAACTAACTTCGCTAGCGCGCCAACGGCATATCTCCCGGGTAGTGTATAAAAAGCAAATTTTCAATTCAATTTCAAGTAATTTCACCACAATTCTATGTAAATTTATTATAACGTCTTAGGTCAAATTCAAAATTTTAATGAGAACTTTAAGCAAGATAGATCAGTTTGCTATATTTCCACTCAATGCTCAACTATTAACGCATTATTGCACTACGCCAACACTGGATGCATAGAGTGAGTTGAAAAAAATACAAGTTGGTCGAATTTCGACCAAGGGCGATACTAGTTTCAATAAAAAGCACGGGGAGATGTGGTGTATTGAAGGTCAACAAGAGATTTTTTCAGTTTTCTTCCGCCATTTTTTAGACCAATTGATATGAAAAATATATGTGAACGCTACAAATTTTTTATATCAACACTTTATTTTCAAGAATATTGGCCGCTGTGGTGTGGAGATCCTGGGTTCGATTCCCAGGAAAGGCAGCATCAAACTTTTTGAAAAAAGTTTTTTCCGACCCCCCAGATTGTAGGAAAAATTAAAAAAGGAGTACGACGTAAATTGGAAAAGAAGCTCGGCCTAAATATCTTCTGAGGTATATCGGCCCTGTATTTACTTATTTAAAATCTATATCGGTTTGATTTTTTCCGCTTTCTGAGGCGCCAGTTATCAACTGATTTTTTGTAGTAAACTAGAAGTGAATTTCTTTCCGGAATGCTAACGACAGGGCTTTACTCGTAATTAAAAATTGCTAATCATTTTAGAGAAGTGATTAATATATGAATACTTATATTGCTTACCTTACGACTTTCAGCTTGTCGCCCTCCAGCACTTTCCTAGCAGGCTTTGCTGCGAGTGCGCTTCTCTGCCGCCCGCCCGTACTCTAAACCTGTTTTTTTTTTCGAAATTCTCAAATACATTTATTCATTTCACCATTTTTTTCCTAGTAATTTAGAGAATTTGGGAATATATTTTTATGAATTCTATGTAGAAGTTCTTCAAGATTGCATTTGTTTCTGTGACTAAATCGATACCTAAATTTCACAAATTGGATTCTTTCTGTTTTTTTCTCGAATAAATTACTAGCGTTAAAAGTTAATAATACTTAATTTTAAATTTCATTGCAGCACCGAAAAACCTGCATTACTCATTGTTTAAATGATAATCATTTCCCGATAGTTTAGTTGTTGCCAACATTAGTGGATCAGTCGTTGCGACCGACAAATGTTCCTCTCGTCGTGGACATCGGCCGTACTTTTGAATATAATTACCATGTTCACATGTGGGCTGTTTACAGCGACCATCGGATATACATCTGTGAAATATGTATATTTTTTTGATATTAGTAAGTTTGAAGAAAACAATAATTAATATATTTATGAACTCACTTGCGATCAATCATAGAAAAATGTTCCATGCCTCGCTTAAGCCAGTCACATCCGGTGTTTCCAGAAGAACAATCGCAGCGGCAAAAACCATCTTCTTGCAATATTTTCTCATATAACTTTGGGCAAATACAGTTCAAAATGGTAGCCCGTGGTAGTGATTCACCACTGTATATTCTGTCGCCCGATATCCCATACATTGACAAGCTTTGATACTCGTCTACTTGTAGCTTGGATCTTTCGACACAATGACATTCCGTGTGGTTCACAAAAGTCAATCTTTCAACCGTTCCTCGTTTTTCGTTAACGCTGCGAACCTGGAAGTGATATTCAAAATACTGTTACGAATATTAGCAACATTAAGGGGTACTGTCATCTCTAAGCCGATGCTAAGCAGTGACTTGTATGCACATCAATAATTCGATCATTATATCTACACATATGAACGTACACGCAGCGGAGAAGCAACGCACAAACACATGCAGATATCTTATCTGAGATGCTCCCAAAAGTATGCAATTATAATTGTGGAAATGTCGCTCACAAATACACGCGCATATGAGAGCTACACACGTGCATATGTAGCTATAATTATATACCAGTAACTATGTAAATTCTGGAAGCGCCTAGAAGATGCAACGAGGGAATCACACAGTATAAAAGCAGCAACAGTAGAGGCGCGACAATCAGTTTGATTTAAAAAGCCACCTGGCGAGCAATAGCAGTGCTGTTAAGTACGTTATTGTGAAGTAATTTAATAAAGGCCATTTTGCATTATTGAAAAGTGGAGTTCTTTATTCAACAGTTTAGCGATACGAACGTTGGCAGAGAATTTGAAATAAGAGAAATTGCAGTAAATTCGTTACAATACTATATTACACAGTGCTACAACAAAAAAAAAAAAATCAAAACAATTTTTGAGCGACCAAGTGTACGTTGGTCTTGACGAGTACATCATGATAATGTGTTTCAAAATTGTCTAACACCCCCAAGTTTTCAAGTTATTGTTTAAAACCCGTTCTTCGTCTAATGCGCGCACTCTAATCATCAAAACATCGTCATGTTTTAATCGATTATAATAATTATTGCTCAACGACCAAACGTTAAAACCTAGTTAAAAATCTGGACCTTTGACAAATACTAGAAGCTTCATACATTAAAAATAGACACATTTTGTTTTGTTAATTATCCGACAGGGTGGATAATTGATGTATGTATATTTGAACGATTTTCCGTCATACTTTGTCAAATTGGGTTTCGATACAAACCGGTTTCGGCATTGTGCCATCATCAGAGTCGATTTTCGTTCTGATCTGTTGTCGTTTGTATTGTATTTATAGTTCGTAGGTACATGAGTAGGTATTGTCAAAATGGATGTTTGTGTGATTACTTCCTTGTTTACTATTTCCCCGCACATGTGTCTTACGTGCTCTTGTTCCTCCTGTGGTATCACTGAAGAAAAATATACAGGGAAATAATAAACAAGGAGGTGAAAGAACAGGAAGGGCAAAATGGTAATGCAGAAGAGAAAACAATAAAGAATCTACAGCATAAACTTACGAAAAACAATATTGCCACAATGAAAGCGGGCAAAGGAAACGCCACTGTGCTAATCGAAAAAGAGGAATATATAACCAAAACCGATGAACTCGCAGAGGAAATGAAATGTTGTGGAATAAGAAAGAATCCTGCGGATGAATACCAGAAAGAAATCAAAGTTGCTATAAAAATGCAACAAATATAGTATATTCTAACATGGCATATAGAATGGTCCAAATGAACCCTCAGACTTCTCTACTGATTGCGCTACCAAGGGGCCAAACGCTTAACCCCTAGTAAATAATCCGGGAAATTCAATTTTTAATAATATAAATATTTACTACCATAATATCTCGGGGATGAGAACTAAAGCTAAGGATATTTTCTTAGTCACCTCACGCTGTGAATATGATGTGTATGTCATAGTTGAGACCTGGCTCAACAACGATTTCTTTGACGCAGATTTCTTTGATATTGCTTTGCTTCATACCTAACGCAAGGTTAGAGATCCAATAAAAACGGGATGTCAAAGAGGTGGTGGGGTACTAATTGCCGTAAAACGTTTCCTCCTTTCCTCTTTCGTTCAGCTCCCCAATACTAACTCGCTACTAGACCAAATGTGTGTCTCTATTTGTGGGCTGTTTGGAAAGCTGTTTATTTGTGTTTCGTATATTCCGCCTTGTAGTATTGAGTCTTTGTACTGCGCGCATGTGAATAATATATTTGAAGTTTACGAAAAAACGTAAATAGTTACTTTTGCGTTTTGGGTGATTTTAATCTGAACCGGGTTGTTTGGTCAAAACTGCTAAATGACAATCTATGAACACCTACGAATGTCAATCATCCACATGAAATATATTTTTAGATAATCGTTTTAGTGCCAACTTTGCTCAGATTAATTCATTTGTGAACCAGCTATATAACATACTGAATCTTATTTTTGTCGATGAAAATTTGATTTCTCACTTATCTGAGTGTCAATTTCCTATCTGCAAACCGGACATGCATCACGTACCCTTATCTTTATTAATAGAATTTATTGAATTTGTACCTAACAACAATACCACTCAAAATATTCCCTCCTACAATTTCAAAGATGCAAATTTTTACTGGAAGTCTGTTTTCATATTTAGTAGAAATCTATCCCTTCTTCGAAGTAAAATACATTAATTACCCTGGTACAATACCAGGTTAAAAACGATTAAAAATCTTAGAAATAAGTATTTTAAGTTGTATAAAGCAACCAATTATTTTTCTTTCAGAGATCGATACTTATTATCAGAAATCAAAAATATCTATTAACAATTTAAAAGGTTTTAAAAATAACATGAAAGTTAACCCCAATTTTCAGATATTCGTTGAAAGCTAAAATTCAAAGACAAAAAAAATTTTTTTTTTCTCAGAAAAAACCTTACAGTTTTCGTTCTTTCTCTGATTATTGTTTTGAAAAACTTGAACAACTCAAACGAAAATAATATTATAGACAATTTTCCTGAGAAAAACATTTGAAGCATATATAAGCTGGGTAAATATCATATAGTGCAAATACACTATGGCAGGGATAGGGTTGCAGCAAGCAATGCCATTGTTGTTGTTGTTGTATTAACGATAAAGACACTCCCCGAAGGCTTTGGGGAGTGTTATCGATGTTGATGGTCCTTTGCCGGATATACATAAATCCGGAACGTTCCGGAAACAAAGCTCCATTAAGGTACTAGGCCGACCATTCCGGGAACGATTTATATGACCACATTAAAACTTCTAGGCCATACCGCCCTCCCCACTCCCTAGTTCCATGAGGAAATTGGGGTCGCCAGAGCCTCGGCTGTTAATAAAACAGGATACGGTTGCGCTACACAATCCCTTGATTCAATTTGGTGTTTTAGTCGCCTCTTACGACATGCATACCTACCGCGGGTATATTCTAACCCCCTTAACTCGCTGGGGGAAACAATGCCATTAGAGACGTTTTCCAATATATCGAGGAAGAAAAAATTCGCAATGTAAAATGTGGAAAAGTAAATTGGCGGGCGAACATTGGACAAATTTAAAACGCCACTTAATAACGAGGCACGGAAAATTTTTAGACGGTTTCAGGTCTAATTGCAAGAATTTCGAACCACCAAAAAAAAAAAAAATTTCATACTCTATACAACCAGAGTCCTTTAAGAATTCGTTAATAAAAATTATAACAAAAGATGGGCGGCCGTTCTCGCAATTGGACAGTGAAGGGATCAGGGAGATAGTGGTTCCCATCTTCAAAGCCATTAATATGAATATAATCAACTCCGAAATAAAAATATGGTTGGAAAAATATTTGTGTCAATTAAAATTGATGCCGCTTGACTGCTCAATATTAGGAATTAACCGGCAGTATATTGAAATTCAAAATTCAAAATTAGTAGTAGTTGTAAAAACTCTCGGGGCGCTATAAAAAATGGTTAAAATATGCCTCTCTGTTGACCAGGAGCTCATAAATGCTCACCAAAGCTCGAAACTCAGTACCTTTTTGGATGAGATGGATCAAAATTTAGTAGCCGTAATTCCTCATCATGAAGTTTCCGGACTTACTAATATGTTTGCTGAAGTTGACAATTTTGAAAGCCTTCATACACAATTGGCGGTATATGAAGACATTTTGACTTATTATCAAAATATTCGCTTTATATCTCCTGATCTGTTTGAATTAGCCGTAGTCATTCTTGGTGTCCCTGATACGCAAGTATCAGTAGAAAGATCATTCTCTTCTTTGAATTTCATTTTGGATGGAAGGGGGTACAACTTAAGTGATGAAACGCTTGAAAAACTATTACTTGTAAAGCTTTACCCTCAACTACATTCGCTATATTTACTTACGTAACTACATTCGTGGGGTAGTTTTCTACCCCAATACATTTTTTATCATATTTTTCAAGACATCGAATTAAAAAAAAAAGTTTGAGTATAAAATAAAACAGCGGATACCTCTTAATTAAAAACACATTCATTATACTCAGTTGAGCAGAGCTCACAGAGTATATTAAGTTTGATTGGATAACGGTTGGTTGTACATATATAAAGGAATCGAGATAGATATAGACTTCCATATATCAAAATAATCAGGATCGAAAAAAAATTTGATTGAGCCATGTCCGTCCGTCCGTCCGTCCGTTAACACGATAACTTGAGTAAATTTTGAGGTAACTTGATGAAATTTGGTACGTAGGTTCCTGAGCACTCATCTCAGATCGCTATTTAAAATGAACGATATCGGACTATAACCACGCCCACTTTTTCGATATCGAAAATTTCGAAAAACCGAAAAAGTGCGATAATTCATTACCAAAGACAGATAAAGCGACGAAACTTGGTAGATTAGTTGAATTTATGACGCAGAATAAAAAATTAGTAAATTTTTGGACAACGGGCGTGGCACCGCCCACTTTTAAAAGAAGGTAATTTAAAATTTTGCAAGCTGTAATTTGTCAGTCGTTGAAGATATCATGATGAAATTTGGCAGGGACGTTACTCCTATTACTATATGTACGCCTAATAAAAACTAGCAAAATCGGAGAAGGACCACGCCCACTTTTAAAAAAAAAATTTTTTTAAAGTAAAATTTTAACAAAAAATTTAATATCTTTACAGTATATAAGTAAATTATGTCAACATTCAACTCCAGTAATGACATGGTGCAACAAAATACAAAAATGAAAGAAAATTTCAAAATGGGCGTGGCTCCGCCCTTTTTCATTTAATTTGTCTAGGATACTTTTAACGCCATAAGTCGAACAAAAATTAACCAATCCTTTTGAAATTTGGTAGGGGCATAGATTTTATGATGTTAACTGTTTTCTGTGAAAACGGGCGAAATCGGTTGATGCCACGCCCAGTTTTTATACACAGTCGTCCGTCTGTCCTTCCGCATGGCCGTTAACACGATAACTTGAGTAAATTTTGAGGTAACTTGATGAAATTTGGTATGTAGGTTTCTGAGCACTCATCTCAGATCACTATTTAAAATGAACAATATCGGACTATAACCACGCCCACTTTTTCGATATCGAAAATTTCGTAAAACCGAAAAAGTGCGATAATTCATTACCAAAGACAGATAAAGCGACGAAACTTGGTAGATTAGTTGAATTTATGACGCAGAATAAAAAATTAGTAAATTTTTGGACAACGGGCGTGGCACCGCCCACTTTTAAAAGAAGGTAATTTAAAATTTTGCAAGCTGTAATTTGTCAGTCGTTGAAGATATCATGATGAAATTTGGCAGGGACGTTACTCCTATTACTATATGTACGCCTAATAAAAACTAGCAAAATCGGAGAAGGACCACGCCCAATTTTAAAAAAAAAATTTTTTTAAAGTAAAATTTTAACAAAAAATTTAATATCTTTACAGTATATAAGTAAATTATGTCAACATTCAACTCCAGTAATGACATGGTGCAACAAAATACAAAAATGAAAGAAAATTTCAAAATGGGCGTGGCTCCGCCCTTTTTCATTTAATTTGTCTAGGATACTTTTAACGCCATAAGTCGAACAAAAATTAACCAATCCTTTCCAAATTTGGTAGGGGCATAGATTTTATGATGTTAACTGTTTTCTGTTAAAACGGGCGAAATCGGTTGATGCCACGCCCAGTTTTTATACACAGTCGTCCGTCTGTCCTTCCGCATGGCCGTTAACACGATAACTTGAGCAAAAATCGACATATCTTTAATGAACTTAGTTCACGTACTTACTTGAACTCACTTTATTTTGGTATGAAAAATGAACGAAATCCGACAATGACCACGCCCACTTTTTCGATATCGAAAATTACGAAAAATGAAAAAAATGCCATAATTCTATACCAAATACGAAAAAAGGGATGAAACATGGTGAGGTAATTGGATTGGTTTATTGACACGAAATATAACTTTAGAAAAAACTTTATAAAATGGTTGTGACACCTACCATATTAAGTAGAAGAAAATGAAAAAGTTCCGCAGGGCGAAATAAAAAACCCTTTAAATCTTGGCAGGTATTACATATATAAATAAATTAGCGGTATCCAACAGATGATGTTCTGTGTCACCCTGGTCCACATTTTGGTCGCGATCTGGAAAACGCCTTCACATATACAACTACCACCACTCCCTTTTAAAACTCTCATTAATACCTTTAATTTGATACCCATATTGTACAAGCAAATTCTAGGGTCACCCCTGGTCCACCTTTATGGCGATATCTCGAAACGGCGTCCACCTATGGAACTAAGGATTACTCCCTTTTAAAATACTCATTAACACCTTTCTTTTGATACCCATATTATACAAACAAATTCTAGGGTCACCCCTGGTCCACCTTTATGGCGGTATCTCGAAACGGCGTCCACCTATGAAACTAAGGCCTACTCCCTTTTAAAATACTCATTAACACCTTTCATTTGATACCCATATCGTACAAACGCATTCTAGAGTCAACCCTGATCCACCTTTATGGCTATATCCCTAAATGGCGTCCACCTATAGAACTATGGCCCACTCCCTCATAAAATACTCTTTAACACCTTTCATTTGATACCCATATCGTACAAACGCATTCTAGAGTCACCCCTGGTCCACCTTTATGGCGATATCTCGAAAAGGCTACCACCTATACAACAACCACCACTCCCTTTTAAAACCCTCATTAATACCTTTACTTTGATACCCATATCGTACAAACACATTCTAGAGTCACCCCTGGTCCACCTTTATGGCGATATTTCGAAACGGCGTCCACCTATAGAACTAAGGCCCACTCCCTTTTAAAATACTCATTAACACCATTCGTTTGATGCCCATATTGTACAAACAAATTCTAGGGTCACCCCTGGTCCACCTTTGTGGCGATGTCTCGAAACGGCGTCCACCTATGGAACTAAGGATTACTCCCTTTTAAAATACTCATTAACACCTTTCTTTTGATACCCATATTGTACAAACAAATTTTAGGGTCACCCCTGGTCCACCTTTATGGCGATATCTCGAAACTGCGTCCACCTATGGAACTAAGGATAAATCCCTTTTAAAATACTCATTAACACCTTTCATTTGATACCCATATCGTACAAACGCATTCTAGAGTCACCCCTGGTCCACCTTTATGGCGATATCTCGAAAAGGCGACCACCTATACAACTACCACCTCTCCCTTTTAAAACCCTCATTAATACCTTTAATTTGATACCCATATCGTACAAACAAATTCTAGGGTCACACCTGGTCCACCTTTATGGCGATATCTCGAAACGGTGTCCACCTCTGGAACTAAGCATCACTCTCTTTTAAAATACTCATTAACACCTTTCTTTTGATACCCATATTGTACAAATTCTAGGGTCACCCCTGGTCCACCTTTATGGCGATATCTCGAAACGGCGTCCACCTATGGAACTAAGGATTACTCCCTTTTAAAATACTCATTAACATCTTTCGCTTGATACCCATATTGTACAAACGCATTCTAGGGTCACACCTGGCCCACCTTTATGGCGATATCTCGAAACGGCGTCCACCTGTGGAACTAAGCATCACTCCCTTTTAAAATACTCATTAACACCTTTCTTTTGATACCAATATTGTACAAACAAATTCTAGGGTCACACCTGGTCCACCTTTGTGGCGATATCTCGAAACGACGTCTACCTGTGGAACTAAGGATTACTCCCTTTTAAAATACTCATTAACACCTTTCATTTGATACTCATATCGTACAAACGCATTCCAGAGTCACCCCTGGTCCACCTTTATGGCGATATCTCGAAAAGGCGACCACCTATACAACTACCACCACTCCCTTTAAAAACCCTCCTTAATACCTTTAATTTGATACCCATATCGTACAAACAAATTCTAGGGTCACACCTGGTCCACCTTTATGGCGATATCTCGAAACGGCGTCCACCTGTGGAACTAAGCATCACTCGCTTTTAAAATACTCATTAACACCTTTCTTTTGATACCCATATTGTACAAACAAATTCTAGGGTCACCCCTGGTCCACCTTTATGGCGATATCTCGAAACGGCGTCCACCTATGGAACTAAGGATTACTCCCTTTTAAAATACTCGTTAACACCTTTCTTTTGATACCCATATTGTACAAACAAATTCTAGGGTCACCCCTGGTCCACCTTTATGGCGGTATCTCGAAACGGCGTCCACCTATGGAACTAAGGATTACTCCCTTTTAAAATACTCATTAACACCTTTCATTTGATACCCATATCGTACAAACGCATTCTAGAGTCAACCTGATCCACCTTTATGGCTATATCTCAAAAAGGCGACCACTTATACAACTACCACCACTCTCTTTAAAACCCACATTAATACCTTTAATTTGATACCCATATCGTACAAACAAATTCTAGGGTCACACCTGGTCCACCTTTATGGCGATATCTCGAAACGGCGTCCACCTGTGGAACTAAGCATCACTCCCTTTTAAAATACTCATTAACACCTTTCTTTTGATACCCATATTGTACAAACAAATTCTAGGGTCACCCCTGGTCCACCTTTATGGCGATATCTCGAAACGGCGTCCACCTATGGAACTAAGGGTTACTCATATACACCTTTCATTTGGTACCCATATCGTACAAACGCATTCTAGAGTCAACCTGATCCACCTTTATGGCTATATCCCTAAATGGCGTCCACCTATAGAACTATGGCCCACTCCCTCATAAAATACTCTTTAATGCCTTTCATTTGATACACATGTCATACAAACACATTCCAGGGTTTCCCTCGGTTCATTTTCCTACATGGTTATTTTCCCTTATGTTGTCACCATAGCTCTCAACTGAGTATGTAATGTTCGGTTACACCCGAACTTAACCTTCCTTACTTGTTTTTATTTAAATATGTTGCAATAAAAACAAAAAATTGCGTATCTTCGTACACCTTCAAAAATTTACTCTTAAAAATATAATTCATTACCTTTGTCAAAAAAAATTTTTCAGAAGTGATTCTAAAAACTTTTTGTTGGTAATTGGTATTAAAAAAATATAAATAAAAATAACAGTAAAACAAAAAATCTTTTCCAAATTACATAAAAATTCTGACATGAGGTCTTTTCGCATATTCAGTCTTCAGTGAAATCTTACAAACACAACATAAAAAAGGAACTGATTTCAATTGTCACATTGTGTAAATATTTGTGTATCTTTAGAATGACTTTTACAAATAAAATTATTACACTTTGAACAGATTTTAGTTGTTTTCACGTCTTTTGAACGAGGACATATAAAGCAACGGGCACTTTTTGATCTCTTTGGCTGACTTGGTCCAGCTTCGGTGCCATGGTCAGCCTCGAGAAGTTGAGATAACTCCTCTACTTCAAAAATTTGTGATATTTCTTCTTCGGTCAAAAAACGCTTTATTTTCACTAAATAGTTAAAAAAATAAACGATTATCAAAAGTTAAAAAAAATACGTAACTACATTCGTGGGGTAATTATCTACCCCAGCGTCTACCTACAACATCTATTATTCCACTTAACGAAATAAACTTGCGCACGCCGCGAGAGCATAACAAGAACTGAGAATAAACGGAATTTCAACATATGTATAAGCAACAAGCAAAACTCAGTTGTAAGCAAAAAACTGAAGCATGGGGTAGAAATTAACCCCACGAATGTATAACTCATAAGCTCTTGTTCACTTCATTATGTTCAAAAATAAAATTTTTGTGTTGCTGAAAGACAAAAAAAAGTTTAAAAATCACCAAAATTGTTGATTTAGGGTTTTTTGTGTTATATTTTATAGTTTTTTTCATTGAAATACAAAAAAAAAAATAGTATTTATTAACACTTATTTTCAATCTGCTTATTATACTTGAAACAGTTCAATGTACTTGATAAGTTTTTATATAAAAATATAAAATTATATATTTTTAACATTAAAATTTACACCTGAATTATTAAATCTTACAGTTTATATCACAGTCCTAATTGGTCTAATAAAAGCGTGTTAAATTTTGATGGTATATTAAGAACATTTAGGACCTCCTTTTCTTGCTATCAGTTGTGCTTTTGGAATGCGCCCCATGCTTTGTTCAACTCATTCCAATGAATATGTATATATGTACATACACATGTTCACGTGTTCTTGCAACAACAAAACGTTAAATACATACATACATACATATGAATATACAGATTTTCGAGAAAACATATCGTATGTGTTTGCCAAAAGTGGCTTCACTTCGGATATCAGCATCTTCGGTTGTCAAATCTTTCGCGTTCAACGCTAACGCGGTGTCAGGATGAAAAAGACTCTCAACCAAATTACTGATACGGATCGCTACGTTTAAATATCGATTAATTTATCGAATTCTCGCAAAGTAATATTGCATTGTCATCGGAGTTATACATGTGTGCAAAATTTCAGCTCAATCGGACACCGGGAAATTTATCAAATTTAACTTGCAAGATGAAAGAAAATAAAAGCTTATAAAAATAAATTGACTGTAAAGAAATATAACACTTTTTAAGTTCATTGTAACCTTTAACGATAATTAGGCTTTTTCGTCTGTGACAAAAAAATTCCATATTGTACATAATCATACATTTTTAACATTAAAACTTTACACCTAAATTATTAAATCTTACAGTTTATATCACAGTCCTAATTGTTCTAATAAAAGCGTGTTACATTGTAATAGCAAGAAAAGGAGGTCCTCAATGTTCTTAATTATACCATCAAAATTTAACACGCTTCTTATTAGAACAATTAGGGCTGTGATATGAACTGTAAGATTTAATAATTTAGGTGTAAATGTTTAATGTTAAAAAAATATAATTATGTACAATATGGAATTTTTTTGTCGCAGACGAAAAAGCCTAATTATCGTTAAAGGTTACAATGAACTTAAAAAGTGTTATATTTCTTTACAGTCAATTTATTTTTACTTTTAGGTTAATTTTATTAACCAACAATAAAAGCTTATTTTTAATTTTAAAAAAGTTTTTTTCTCTAATTTTATTTTTTAGTTTTTAGTTCGTTTTATTAACAAGTAATAGAAGCTTATTCTTAGAAAAGCTTTTTTAAATATGATTTTTTTAAATTTTTAGTAGGGTAAAATATTGTTTAAATTAGTTGTGTAATCTTTACTTAGTTATTTGTAACGTTTCTCATCCTATCCCGCTCTTTTAATGCAGCAACATTATAAGGTTTCTTCCGAAGTCAACTTTGAACAGTCAAGTTCTTCTATTCGAGTGTTAACTAACTTAAAATCATATTTTATTGTGACTTTGCCTATGTCGCGTTCAGTTTACAACTACTGATTGCAGATCTCTGCTCTGTTCCATCGCCAAAAATCTGTAAAATAAAATTAAGTGCGCAGAAAAGTATGCAACAAAAAGTATGCAACCATTGGCGATAACAGCCTAACTTCTACGTTTGTTGCATACACAAACAAATCGAAGTTACCTGCGTCTTTGGGACTTAGGATTTTATTCCCTTGTGAATACAAATCTTTACCGATAACTCTGTTATCGATTAATTTGTCGAATTATCGCTAAGTAATATTGCATTTCCATCGGCGGCCACCGTGGTGTGATGGTAGCGTGCTCCGCCTATCACACCGTATGCCCTGGTTTCGCACCCCGGGCAAAGCAACATCAAAATTTTAAAAATAAGGTTTTTCAATTAGAAGAAAATTTTTCTAAGCGGGGTCGCCCCTCGGCAGTGTTTGGCAAGCGCTCCGGGTGTATTTCTGCCATGAAAAGCTCTCAGTGAAAACTCATCTGCTTTGCAGATGCCGTTCGGAGTCGGCATAAAACATGTAGGTCCCGTCCGGCCAATTTGTAGGGAAAATCAAGAGGAGCACGACGCAAATTGGAAGAGAAGCTCGTTAGATCTCTTCGGAGGTTATCGCGCCTTACATTTATCGGAGTTATACATGTGTGCAAAATTTCAGCTCAATCGGACACCGGGAAGTGTATCAAATTTAACTAGCAATATTTGATTACAGACAACAGCCAAGTGAAAGTAAATAAAAGCTTATAAAAAGTCACAATATTTGCGTGTTTTTTAGTTTTTTATAACTATGTTTATGTTATTTGTACCGATTTTTTTTATTTTTGAAGAACAAATTTGTATATCGTTAACTTGATGTTAAAATGTGCTAAGTCACTTTTTACGAATTTTACAGGAGACGAAAAAAAGGAATAATTTTTAAAATAACCTTTTTTTTTTAATTGTGAATGAGGATACCTTAGTTGCAATACTTTTGAGCGTAGAAGTTTTGAAAAAGATAAATAAAAATCATGTATGCTAACCCAGCAACTATTTTATGACTTAGCACAATTTCCGCACTCAAAACAAATTTTTTCTCCTGACTTAGCATTTTTTACTCAATATGCTTCCCCATCACTCCTCCCCTTTAATGATGGAAATATAACACTAAAACTATATATTTCACTGAAAATACTATTTATTTGTCAAACTATTTCTAACGGTTCTGAATTGGACTCTTTTGCCGAATGGTGCGCAGACAATAATGTATTTTCAAATTAAAACAAATGATGTGTTGTGTCTTATTCCATAAAGACAACTGCCAGATTCTTTATCTACAAACTAAATGCTAAATCTCTTAATCGCTGCCAAGAGAGTAAAGACTTGGGTGGAATTTTTAACTCCAAAATCTCTTTTTCTAGTCACATTGACTTCATTGTTTCAAAACTTGTTGCAATGGTTGGGTCCAGTCGACGTAACACCAGTGTCTTTAAGGACCCTATGACGTTGAAGGCACTTTATATATTCTTGTTCAGAAGTGGTCTTGACTATTGCTCAATAATATGTAATCCTTTCTCCAAATCTAACTCCTATAAAATTGAGAAAGTTCAAAAAATGTTTACAACAATTGCTTTACGTATGCTTCACTGGCCAGATGGCCTCCGATCATATACCAGCATGCACAAATTGCTTGGTCTTCAGGCTTTGCATGACAGAAGAACTTTTCTCACTCATGCTTGCCTAAAATGTAATAAACTTCAGCACGAATTACTATGATTTATCTAGTTTGTTCATTCCATATATTCCGCTGCGTGATCTTCGGCATAATAAATTATCTATCGAACTCGTAAAACGAATTATGCTAGGAATGAACCTATAACTAGGACTATACATCTAGCAAATCGATTCAGTAGTGTTATTAATTTTAATAACAGCTCATATAAGTTTAAGCTTGAATTGTTTTCTATTTTTAACTAGTCTGTAAGAAAGCATGTAGTTATCGACATGTAAGAATTGAAGTAGATTATGGTCAGTGCAAAGCATTTATCAAACACCAAAGGCATGTCTCAATGGGGTGAATCCAATTTCAAGGGGTTGTGTTCGCAACCCTCTCAAAGGGGTTGCCAGCCCTATATAGCTTCTCCAACCCAATTGTCAACCTCACCTAACCGTGCCGAATCCTGTTTCATTGACAGCCGAGGCGGGATGGCCTAGAAGGTCTAATGTGGTCATATAAATCGTTCCCGAGATGGTCGGGCTAATACCTTAATAGTGCTTTGTTACCGGATCATACCGGATCTATATCCGGCAAAGGACCAGCAACATCGGTAACACTCCGCAAAACCTTCGTGGAGTGTCTTTATCGTTAATACAAAAACAACTACAACAAAGCATGCACCTTTAGACTGAATGAATTAAATAAATAAATAAAATGGGCGCACAAAGAAATGACTAGTAGTTCAGATTGATATTATTGAAAGGTTGACTTAGCACATTCTTTTTAACAGCTAACGACTTAGCACATTTACAGATCATTGCCCACAGCACGTAAAATGAAAAATTAAAAATTTTTTTTTGTGATCGATGTATTTTGAATTCAGTTTTAAAACTGCATTAAAATAAAATTTTTCAAAAAAAAGTGACTTAGCACATTTTCACATTAAGCTAACGATATGTGTCTGTTCAGGGACAAAAACAAAGGTGCTATAGATATATAGGGATTGAGCAGCTCTGATTATAAAGCAATTAAATTGTTTATGAATAATTATAGATTTGAAGCTGAGAACATCACCGGCAGTATCTTACGCACCCACAGCCAATTCAACTGTGTTTTATTTTGTTTTGGTAATCAATGAGCTGGATGTCAAAAGCATACTGCGCCAAAGGTGGATATGTTGAAATTTTAATTTGCTGATAACAAAATAATTAAAAAAAATTTTTTTAAGTTAAACGGTTTTATTGAAAACAATACTTACATTAAGAAATAATAATACTAAAAGCTAGAAAATAATTAGGTAAGTCCTAGGTACTAGTCATCACACTCCTCATCAATCTAGGGCGTTGATCACACAATTAAATGAAAGCGTTGGGCGCGTGAAATTTCTAAAAATGTGAGGCGTAGCAAAACCTGATTAAGGTCCAGTTGGTCTTACTTATGACTATCAATAGAAATTTAACGCGTCCAACGCTTTTATTTACTTGTCTGATCAACGCCCTAGATTGATGAGGAGTGTGATGACTAGTACCGAGGACCTATCTAATTAGCTCTTATTATTATTATTACTTCATGTAAGTATTGTTTTCAATTAAAGCATTTAACTAAACATTTTTTATTTTTTTTTTCAGGTTTTGAGTCCTTATTTAATTGCCTATTATATCTCATTCTATTTAGTTCATTTAGTGACTCATTATTACAAGAACTCTTTCCTGACAAATTGGTTACAATCTAAGTCCTCAATACATAATCCTTGCAAAGACTTTACTCGACTCTGCGTCACGTATGCTTCTCCCTCCTCGAACACCAAAATATTTTGATGTCACTTCTACCGGACTGTATTTAATATTTCTTCCAAATATGACCCAAATCGGACATCATAGGTCGCTTTCTATTCATGCATGTGTGTTCCAAATATGGACCAAATCGGACCACAAATACGATTTTTTTGAATATCTAGATCCTTGCGCCACCTAGCGGCGATTTTTTCACAGGCCGTTTTCTATTCATGTATGAATTATGTGTTCCAAATATGAGCCAAATAGGGCCACAAATACGATTTTTTTGAATACCTCGATCCTTGCGCCACCTCGCGGCGATTTTTCTTCATAGGTTTCTTTCTAGGCGCGATAACCTCCGAAGAGATCTTAAGCTGAGCTTCTCTTCCAATTTGCGTCGTGCTCTTCTTGCTTTTCCCTACGAATTGGCCGGACGGGACTTACATGTTTTATGCCGACTCCGAACGGCATCTGCAAGGCAGATGAGTTTTCACTGAGAGCTTTTCATGGCAGAAATACACCCGGAGCGCTTGCAAAATCATTGCCGAGGGGCGACCCCGCTTAGAAAAATTTTCTTCTAATTGAAAAACCTTATTTCTAAAATTTTGATGTTGCTTTGCCCGGGGTGGGAACCCAGGGCATATGGTGTGATAGGCGGAGCATGCTACCATCACACCACGGTGGCCGCCATTCTATTCATGTATGTATTATATATTCGAAACATGATCCAAATCGGACCACAAATACGGAGTTTTTTCCTTATTATTGCATTGTCATCGGGTTCTGAACTATATTCCAAGTTTCAAGCTTGTAGCTTATCGGGAAGTCACATAAATTTTAATTACAAAATTCGTTCACAACGGCCGTGCGGGCGGCCTGTCAAGTCAAGCTAAATAAAAACGTTTAATTAAAAAAAGAAGAAATCAGCTGCTCTGCTGACACAGGCTGTTTGACACAGGCATGCTTAACCAACGAACCGATATCATTTCGTTACGATAATTAACGTTAATAAACGAAACAAAGTTTGATTTTGTTTCGTTTTCTACCATATCAAAACGAAATCAAATCGTTTATGTTGATTATTAATTTCAAACTATGCTGGCAAAGCTGATTGATGGCGGAGTCATTAAAGGTGAAAGCATTAGCCAAGCTGATTGCAACTTTTCTCACGAATTTTGACAGTACGAACATTTCTCAGAGTATTTTTGACATTACCACGGCGAATTACACAAACAAATTACATGGAGTTTGTGTGTATGTTCTCTCGCTGTTACCACCTTACGGCTTCACCATGCCTATATATGCCAGCACAATTCAAACATAAAGTATCACGTTTTTGTTAACGTTTTTAACGTTTTTGTTAACGTTTTTAACGTTAACGAAAGCTTTTCGTTTCGGTTAAAAACGAGATACAATTTATCTTGATAATTTCTTTATCGATAATATTTCGAAGTGTTTCAACGGAAACGGTGGAAATTTTATGATAAACGATTAGCTTAACGTTAAGGTACATCCCTGGATTGACAAGTCTCGTGCACAAATTTCAACGTTGCCACATGAATGTGTATACTCAAAGTAGTTTTATAAGTTGTCAACTTAAAACAATAAGCTGTATTTCAATGAGGCTTTTGAGTATATTGGGTAGACGTTTTTTGGTAAGGGAAGACTGTCCTCCCGAGCGAAGGACGGTTAGCAAGCCTAAGTGATGTCTTGTGCGGCTTGGTGTGTACGGAACCAGCGGAACAAACCTAAATATATGGGACCAAATGGATATAAGAAGGATTGGCAGATTTCTAAATATTCAGTTCAAGCTTAGCCTTATTAAATGGTCTGTGATTTTACCTTACAAAAATGAAACGAGTTAAAATAACGTATAGTTTTTACTTACATAAAAATACAAATCAATATTCCTTATCTGTTTTGGTGCACATGTTTGACGATTACTACGACAACAACCAGCTTCATCGGTGCAACGATAAAGGACCGTGCAGTGAGGCATGTAAACTTTTGATGGATCCTGTTGTATGCGCTCAACGCGTCTTTGCGGAATTCTACATGTTGCTTCGCTGAGGATTTGTTTAACATGTTCACCGGCCAAAGCTGAAAAATTTATGATATTTTTTTTAAGTTTTTATTTTTTTATTCAGTCTATGATAACAAGATCTAAAGGGAATGTTAAAGGGGCAATTGGCTTGTTTAAAAGCGCAAGAGGAAAATAATACACGATTCACACATTCATGTTATTATCCGCATTCAACGTAGTTTTTACATTATAAATTATAATATTCAGAAAAAACTTCTCGCATTATCCTATAGTCAAATCTTCAGAGTACAGACATATTCAAATCAAAATTTAAATTTCGGTTGAATAGCAATTTCTTTCAAAAGTTTAACATTCATGGTGTCTGACAAATGTTGAAAAAAATCAAGGCACGTTAAAAAAAAATTAAAGTGCACAATCAGAATGTGCGTCATATTTTCCTCGTCACAAAGATTCCTTTTGTCCGTCAATTGCGAATTTAGTAAAGAAAACACTAAACTTAGAGTCAATGAGTGTATACAGTGTCTTTACTCTTGTGCTTACTTTAGTAAACTTACGACATCTATATATGCTATGTAGTATGCCTTACTAAGTTCCAAAATTTACATTTTGGTATCATCCATATGTAATTTTAGCAGCTCTCTATACAGTTTATCTTCGTCAAAATACAGTCACCTTGCATGTTCGACGTCAGTGTGCCAGATATTCACGGAAATTAACGGCGGAGACCGCCGCTTGAAACGATGGATATCCGTTGTAGCGTCGATCATTCGATGATAACAGCCGAACTATCACAACAAAAGTGAAAGGAAGTGGTTTCGTTGTGGACAACAGTTGGATTGTTCCATATTCACCACTTATTTCCAAAACGTTCAAGACACTTTGCAATGTTGGTCGTATATATCAGGCATGATTAACCAACGAAACGATATCATTTCGTTACGATAATCAACGTTAATAAACGAAACGAAATGACTTCGTCAAATTAACGTTAATTTGGCGTTCTTAACGTTAATAAACGAAACGAAATGACTTCGTTTCGTTTATTAACGTTGATTATCGTAACGAAATGATATCGTTTCGTTGGTTAAGCATGCCTGGAATATATATATTTCATCCAATGATGAATGTTTTTATTTGTGGTTGTTGATAGTAAACCTGCATCATTTGAGCCACTTCGCACTGTTGATGGTACAACATTCCCAACATAACGTGCTGCATGTGAAGAACTCAATTTACAAGAAATCGATTTCTATTGAGATACGACAATCGACGAAGCTATTGTCTCTGCATATGCACATTATTTCGGACATCGTTATTTTGACATGCTTTCCTATGAAACTGCGGCACAAATACAAGGATAATATTTCAGAAGGTACTTTACATCAAATTCGTGTCAGTTCCAGAAATCCCGACCTTTCGATTAATGAGAAGATACATAATCAAGCTTTACTCTTGATTGAATGCATGTGTTACCTCATGTGCGGTAGTTTATTATTCAGGTTAGGAATGACACGGCCTAATAGTACAGCTCATTCAGCATTAATATTGAAGAAAAGTCATGTAATATTGCAAAAAACTCAGCAAAGGCCAAAGTTTTATCAGCATCAAAAATTATCATCTGGGATTAATGAACAATGGCGAGTTGCTTTGCTTAAAGGTCGAGTACATGTCGACAAATCTCGCCTGAAAATTCTGTTTCATTGTCTCATCGAGAGACGAAACTCTTCGGTACAATTAATATTGGGCCTTTTTTATTATATAAATTCTAAATTATTTCCGCTTGCTTGGAAAAATTACAATTAGAGAACAAAAACAAATTAAGTGAGCAGTACCATGGCGGAACCATACAAGGTGGCAGCACGGCTGTTTTTATATCTGTTGTTAAACCCGTTTCGTATATGCAACATTTCTCCATTTCGTATATGCCAAAAAGTGATATAAATTTAAATTTTTCCTCATGCTGACGCTCACATATTTTTCTTCGTACCAAAAAACAGACCAAAAGGCTTTTGAGAGTACCAACATAACAGTCCCAATTGTAATCATAAACATAAGTAAATGAAGGCGAGATTACTCCCGACAAAATTTTAGGCCGAGCTTCTCTTCCAATTTGCGTCATGCTCCTTTTAATTTTTCTTACAAATTGGCGGGACGCGACAAACTCGTTTTATGCCGACTCCGAACGGCATCTGCAAGTCAGATGAGTTTTCATTGAGAACTTTTCGTGGCAGAAATACACTCGGAGTGTTTGCCAAACACTGCTGAGGGGCGACCCCGCCTAAACAATTTTTTTCTAATTGAAAAAACTACTTCTAAAATTTTCACATTGCTTTTCCCGGAGCGTGAGCACAGGATCTGCACCGTGGTAGGCGGAGCACGCTACCATCACACCACGGTGATCAGTTGTAATCTCAATACATATAAATTTCGTGTAACATTGTTTGTCCGCCATAGACGCCTAAGCTACTTAATCGATTTCAATCCAATTTGTACACCGTGTGCAGTTTGATTCTGCTTGAAAGATAGGATAGCGTTCTTTTGCAGTTTCTTTCCGGGAACTGGACCAGGGACACATTCTATTCACGTTTCGATTTTCCTGAAATATGGTTTATACGTAGCCCTTCGCCTAGATTAGTATTTACGATATTTTTTCCGGGAAGAGAACCAGGGACCGATCTTTTCCAAGAAATCCTGTTCTTGGTTCGATTTACCTGGAATTTGGCATATAGGTAGCCCTTTGCCTAGATTAATATTTATGACACTTGTTTTCGGGAAGTGGGGCAAGGACCGAGTGGGACTGGGACTGGGAGTGGGAGTGGGAGTGGTAGTGGAAGTGGGAGTGGGACTGGGACTAGGATGGAGAAGAACAAGAATAACTAGAGAGAAGAGAAAAGAGGAAAGGAGAAAGAGATTAGTAAAAAGGAAAGAGTGAGTAAAAAGATAAGGATAAGGGGAGAGAGGGGAAGACTACTTAAAATTTATGCAGATAGATCAAAGCTAGGATAGAGAAACTTCTGCCGGGTCTGCTGGTTTTAAATAAAAAAGAAAAAACTAGATGCGTACATTTGAATTGGGTGCATTTGATTAGAAAAATTACATTATTTTGTCTCCATAGCAAAATGTCAGGTCGCTAGTGAGCGGTTATTGCATTGGACGAAAGAACGTGTATTACGGGAGTCCCTGTCGTGAAGACTTACCTCCGGTGTAAAACACAGATCAATGTCCGTTGATCTTCGGCCCAACAAGTTGGTACCAATGCGGTGAGCTGGGGTGTTCAAGTCAACCAGCCTTGGTTTGGCCGAGGAGGACTATCCCTCTTTCATTGATTTTGATATCTCGGTATCTGGTTAACAAGTTAACCAGATTGAGATATTTGGCGGCGCTTGGTTTTGCTTAGATGTTGCTTAAAGGGCCGCACTACGTTGACAAACAAAGTGAGCTTGGCATCCAATTATGCGCCGTCTTCAACACCAAACACCATCACAATTTAAATCAAGGGATGTGACCAACCTTTTCCGCACACAGACCTGTGAGTGCCGAGTGCCCGCCTCAACAATGCCCCTCGACATCGCTTGAGGCCACACTACGTTGACAAACATTGTGTGCCATATCGTCTTCTATTGGCTTCCATTTTCGCTACTAATTTCGCTCCAATTTCCACTCAATTACACAACAATTATGCACCGATTTGCCTCCAAATACACTCCTACCACAATTAAGGGATGTGGCCAACCTTTTCCGCTCACAGACCTGTAAGTACCGAGTACCTGCCCCAGCAACATCTTTGCACTGCAGTCCGCCACACTGCAGTGATTTGACAACGTCAAATCTTGCCACATATAGGGTGTGGCCATCCACACAGCGAACGCCTTCTATTCGCTTGCGCAGTCTAAAGCAGCCTCAAAACATCTCAAAAGACGAGATGAGCACCGGCCCACTCGTACAATTATCGATTGCTTTTTGGCTGACGATAGACATGCGCTCTTTCACCATCTTTCGTCGACTTTTGTACAGCATTTTGTCACAATTTAAGGGATGTGGGTCTTGGGTCCCCAAGGGAAAACAAGTCTACTCAGAGCGTGTGTCATAAGTGAACTCTGTTTGAAACCACAGCCACCGCGATGCTCCCACAAGGGGGCCATCCCAGGACAGGAGGTGAGACCTGAGTACAAAGCATCGTTCGATGCAGTGCACCAGATCACACTGGCTTCTCCTGCTCCCGCGGTAGCACTTTTTATAAAGACCTTGCCTAGGGTCCCACAGGCTGATACACCGCGTCCACCCTGCTACCTTTCGAGTAAAACACCTTACTCATGGATTGGGTACCCATGGTATTATGGTCGCCTTTTACGACCGGTATACCTACCGTGGGCATATTCTAACCCCTAACCCACAGGGGGATTATTGCATTGGAATTGGAAGCATTCAGTATTTTATAATTTTGATACGAAGATAACAGCAAATACTAATCTAATTATACATGAACTGCACGTAATTCGCTATACGGTTGTTACAGAATCTTCGTCCTGAAAAAATGCAAACGGGATTAACCTTTTCTTCATACATCCTTCTGACAGTTCCAAACTAATTTTTATGTTTCCTGATGTCCCACATATCATGAAATTATTGCTAAATCGCTTTGCTGTAGACGACTTTATGTTTCAAAATATGGGATATATATCAAAAGATAACATAAAAGTGCTAATAAAATCCTCCAAATTGGACATGACTATCACTCAAAAATTATTAATGAAGATGTTTGACGTAAGAGCCGATGGTGTACTTATAACTTACACCACTACCTTTTGGTAGCACTGATGACGTGAAGTGCAATAACATTATTATTGTTAATACTTGCACGCATTTGGAAGATATATTTTAACTAAAAAAAGGTGCATATATGTAGACATTATACTGGGTAAAATAAGTTGCAAAAAATTCACCTCACGATGGGCACACTAACTGGGCACTGCCTTCTCCTGCCACTACATGCTTATAAGTTAGGCCTCGCCAGTCACAGCAGATGTAGAAAGTGCGAGCTGCATGAAGAGACGGCTGAGGAGTTCTGTGTTCGTGTTCTGCGCTTGCGTGGACAAAGCTACAACTATTAGGTGTGGCAGAGTTATCAGATCTCGAAGCAGCAATTAAGCTAGGCCCTAGAAAACTTCTAGCATTTTCCGAGAGGATAGAGTTATACTATAACATAAGTTTTCGTACCTAATTAAGTTTTTTCCGTTTTTATACTCAGTTGAGCAGAGCTCACAGAGTATATTAACTTTGATTGGATAACGGTTGGTTGTACAGGTATAAAGGAATCGCGATAGATATAGATAAAGGAATCGCCATATATCAAAATCATCAGGATCGAAAAAAAATTTTATTGAGCCATGTCCGTCCATCCGTCCGTCCGTTAACACGATAATTTGAGTAAATTTTGAGGTATCTTGATGAAATTTGGTATATAGGTCCCTGAGCACTCATCTCAGATCGCTATTTAAAATGAACAATATCGGACTATAACCACGCCCCTTTTTTTCGATATCGAAAATTTCGAAAAACCGAAAAAGTGCGATAAGTCATTACCAAAGACGGATAAAACGATGAAACTTGGTAGGTGAGTTGAACTTATGACGCAGAATAAAAAATTAGTAAAATTTTGGACAATGGGCGTGGCATCGCCCACTTTAAAAGGAAGGTAATTTAAAAATTTGCAAGCTGTAATTTGGCATTCGTTGAAGATATCATGATGAAATTTGGCAGGAACGTTACTCCTATTACTGTATGTATGCTTAATAAAAATTAGCAAAATCGGAGAACGATCACGCCCAATTTTTAAAAAAAGAATTTTTTTAAGTCAAATTTTAAAAAAAAATTTAATATCTTTACAGTATATAAGTAAATTATGTCAACATTCAACTCCAGTAATGATATGGTGCAACAAAATGCTAAAATAAAAGAAAATTTCAAAATGGGCGTGGCTCCACCCTTTTTCATTTAATTTGTCTAGGATACTTTTAATGCCATAAGTCGAACAAAAATTTACCAATCCTTGTGAAATTTGGCAGGGGCATAGATTCTGGGACGATAACTTATTTCTGTGAAAAAGGGCGAAATCGGTTGAAGCCACGCCCAGTTTTTATACACAGTCGACCGTCTGTCCTTCCGCTCGGCCGTTAACACGATAACTTGAGCAAAAATCGATATATCTTTACTAAACTCAGCCTACAGCATCAGGACGAATTATAAACTTTAATTCAAAACATCCGAAAACAATGATTATGAATACAGCAAAGGGCTGTATACGGAAAATGTTGCAGACTTCAGATGAAGTATACCACAAAGAAGTTAAAAAAGAAATTTTCACATTACTAAGAAACAATGATTTTCCGAAAAAACCATAAAAACTTTATTAAGAAAAACCAAAAATTTAAATAGACCAAAAACTCCCGATAAACCCATTATTTTCAAGTCGGTGGCTTATGTACCGCGGCTATCAGAACGTTTAGCAAAATCTGACTGCTATGATAAAGAAACTACAAAAATTGCGCATAAACCTACGAACACTTTAAAAAACATATTTAACAAAACAAAATCGAAAATACCAATAATGGAAAAAAATAATGTAGTTTACAAGATACCATGTAAAGGCAATAGCGATGAAACGTGCAATAATATATATATAGGTACTACAAAGTCCAAACTCAAAACGAGAATTTCACAGCATAAGTCTGATTTTAAATTTTGCCATCAAGTTAATAATCAAAAAACAGCACTCATGGCCCACTGTGCAGACAGCGGCCACACACCAAACTTTGATGAGACTAAAATACTGCAACAGGAACAACACTATAACAAACGCTTCACACT
Source organism: Eurosta solidaginis (assembly GCF_040869045.1). Taxonomy (NCBI): domain Eukaryota; kingdom Metazoa; phylum Arthropoda; class Insecta; order Diptera; family Tephritidae; genus Eurosta; species Eurosta solidaginis. Next base: position 181,468,783 of record NC_090320.1, read on the forward strand.
AGAAATGTTACACATTATTAATATTCCGACTAACACACGACTGAACTATAAGAGCGACGTAGATCACAGCGCACATATCTACAAACACCTGCTCACTAAAAAACAGTACCATACTCCACGTCGGACAAAGAAGACGTGTTAATAAAAGTATGTATTTATGTGAAATGTAAAATGCAAAATTTGTTTATTGTTATTTTTATTATTTTTGTTAGTTGCTACATACAATCCTGAAGATGATTGCCGTTGAGCAATCGAAATATATCGATTTAAAAGAAGAATCAAAGGGTATTTTTTAATTCTTCAATTATAAAACACGGACCTAAAGCCAGCTATATATACATATTTAAAAATAAAAGGTCGCCAAAAAAAAAAAAAAAAAAAAAAAAAAAAAAAAAAAAATTCATAATTTACTAAACTCAGTTCACGTACTTATCTGAACTCACTTTGTATTGGTGTAAAAAATGGCCGAAATCCGACTATGACCACGCCCACTTTTTCTAAATCGAAAATTACGAAAAATGAAAAAGATACGATAATTATATACCAAATACGAAAAAAGGGATGGAAACATGGTAATCTGGATTGGTTTATTGACGCAAAATATAACTTTAGAAAAAAACTTTTTAAAATGGGTGTGACACCTACCATATAAAGTAGAATGAAATGAAAAAGTTCTGCAGGGCGAAATAAAAAACCCTTGAAATATTGGCAGGAATACTCTTCGTGGTATTATATATATAAATAAATTAGCGGTATCCAACAGATGATGTTCTGGGTCACCCTGATCCATATTTTGATCGATATCTGGAAAACGCTTCACATATACAACTACCACCACTCCCTTTTAAAAGCCTCATTAATACCTTTAATTTGCTACCCATATCGTACAAACAAATTCTAGAGTCACCCCTGGTCCAACTTTATGGCGATATATCGAAAAGGCGTCCACCTATAGAACTAAGCCCCACGCCATTTTAAAATACTCATTAACACCTTACATTTGATACCCATATCGTACAAACACATTCTAGATTCACCCCTCGTCCACCTTTATGGCGATATATCGAAAAGGCGTCCACCTATAGAACTAAGCCCCACGCCCTTTTAAAATACTCATTAACACCTTTCATTTGATACCCATATCGTACAAACATATTCTAGAGTCACCCCTGGTCCACCTTTATGGCGATATCTCGAAAAGGCGTCCACCTATTGAACTAAGGCCCACTCCCTTTTACAATGTTCATTAACCCCTTTCATTTGATACCCATATCGAACAAACAAATTCTATTATGGCGATAGCTCGAAACGGCGTCCACCTATAGAACTAAGGCCCACGCCCTTTTAAAATACTCATTAACACCTTTCATTTGATACCCATATCGTACAAACAAATTCTAGAGTCACCCCTGGTCCACCTTCATGGCGATATCTCGAAAAGGCGTCCACCTAAAGAACTAAGGCCCACACCCTTTTAAAATACTCATTAACACCTTTCATTTGATACCCATATTGTACAAACGCATTCTAGAGTCACCCCTGGTCCACGTTTATGGCGATATCCCGAAAAGGCGTCCACCCATAGAACTAAGGCCCACTCCCTTTTAAAACACTTATTAACACCTTTCGTTTGATACCCATATAGTACAAACAAATTCTAGAGTCACCCCTGGTCCACCTTTATGGCGATATCTCGAAAAGGCGTCCACATATAGAACTAAGGCCCACGCCCTCTTAAGATACTCATTAACACCTTTCATTTGATACTCATATCGTACGAACAAATTCTAGAGTCACCCCTGGTCCATCTTTATGGCGATATCTCGAAAAGGCGTCCATCTATAGAACTTAGGCCCACGCCCTTTTAAAATACTCATTAATACCTTTCATTTGATACCCATATCGTACAAAGAAATTCTAGAGTCAGGCCTGGTCCACCTTAGTGGCGATATCCCTAAATGGCGTCCATCTATAGAACTATGGCCCACTTCCTCTTAAAACACTCTTTAGTACCTTCCATTTGATACACATTTCATACAAACACATTCCAGGGTTACCCTAGATTCCTTTTACAACATGGTGATTTTCCCTTACTTTGTATCCACAGCTCTCAACTGAGTATGTAATGTTGGTTACACCCGAACTTAGCCTTCCTTACTTGTTTTTAAAGTAAAATTGCATGTTTTGCTGTATTTTCTATAGATATCTATGAACATAAATCGTAGTAAAGCATATTAATATTGTTTCCTATGGCTGTTATGTTTTCATCCTGAAAGAAACTCCCATCCCGAAATACTACAATTTTGCTTTACATGGCAACGCTGCTAGCAAAACGACAAACTTTATGAAACTTCAGAAATCCCCCAATAAGTCCAAAAATGTTATACCATGGAAAACAAAGACTAATTATATGTATACTTAACGTGAAAACCTGACACATATGGCTCAATCCCAAGGTGTCATACACACAACGAAGACGCTATGCTCGCTGCCAAACATTTCAGTGCACGATCTTTGGTACTAAATAAGCTTATAATCGGTTTATCAATCACAAGGTCTAACCTAAGTAAGATGGCCTATCTAATACCTTTTCATTTTATGTATAATGGCATCCGATTGCACGGCAACTCCACCATTAGTACCAATACCCAAATTCAAATCTAAGCGTAAATAATTTGCTCCCTCATGTTTTAATCCTTTGGCCAAGAAACAAATCCAGAATTAATGGTTGTGAGCAACCTTATCTGAGCACCAGGAATAACCTGCATCACAATTAAGGGATGTGATTACAACCTTTACGTCACATCGAATCAAAATGTCTGTTCACCTCTACGACATAAAATCCTAGCTACTCATTACATTTGCACAAAATTCGTTGCCACCGCTCTGCATAACCTAACGCAGTTTCAAACACTTCCAGAAGAAGATTGAGCACATACCCAACTCTTTGAATTATCAATTGTTATACATTATTACGAAGAGGTACAAGGTACCAAATTGGACCAAGCCTACGCTTGCACAAAATATCTAAAAAGATAAAGGGAGTATGCAGCTATCAAGGTGCCCAAATAGAGGACGAAGCGATACAAGTGTATATCAATGGCTCCAAAGTAGTGGAAAAAGTGGGATCTGCTGTATACTGTGCGGATCCGGAATGTCAGATCACTGTAGCGTTTTTCACGCGGGAGGAGCAGCCGTAACCAAAGCATTCCTGGAAGAAAATAGCTTTCTCTGCAGCCGAGTCAACTTTTATGTTGACAGCCAAGCAGCAATTAAAGCAATAATCTTGCATAGTACAGCATATACAAGTGTGTTATAGTGTAAGCAATCCCTGGAAAGAATCGGGACAGGGAGAAGCACACATCTATATTGGGTCCCAGAGCATATGGGTATAGAAGGAAATAAAAAAGTGGATGAACTAGCTCAAAAGGGCGCATCCCACAAAGATTGCTCCATAAAGAGATTAAGAGAAGGCGACAGGTGCATATTATGGACCAAGCGGGAAAGATCTGGAACGAAGCGTTGGGCTGCAAAGCGTCCAAGATAATGTGTAGGTTTTACAACCTTAGACTAAACAAGTGGCTCATATCATTAAAAACAGAGGGCTGTAGACTCATGACGGGTATTCTGACTGGAATCTGCCTTCTGGCGACACATGCCTTTAAATTAGGCTTGGCCAGTGATAGCAGATGTAGAAACTGCGGGTTGGAGGAGGAAACGATCGACGTTTTGTGCTCGAGCCCTGCACTTGCCAGGCTAAGATTCCAGCGATTAGGAGTGGCACGGATGTCAGGCCTAGAAGCAGCAAGTGGCATAGGTCCTCGAAGGCTTCTAGTATTTGCCAAGAAGACATAGTTATTTTATAGCATAAGTCCTGGTTTTGATAATTTTCAGTTTGGTCGTTGAACAAACCTGTAAGACTACGGACTCATTAAGTCTAAGTGAGGTCCTCATGGACCGGCCAGTTCAACCTAACATAACTTATCCACCAACGATAGGCATCTGGTTTACCAAATATTTATTAATCAGGTATCTCCGCGCAACTGGGGATGGTTGATGGCAGAATCAATTGAAAAATGTATGCATGGCTTGGAATAGGTAAAGAGGCTGCTCAGAACTTGTTGATATTAGCCTTCAAGAGCGAAATTTATTGCCAACTTTCTAACGAAGAGACCACATTACTCCGATGAGAATACATTGTTGTCAACTTCGAGAGCGGAAGAGACTGCATTACTCCGAAGATTCTGCATAGCTCCATTGGGTATGCTTTATTGTCTTGTCTAAAAGTTAACTCGTCCCGCGATTCATCCGCTAGTGAGCCGAATGCAAGGCCAGGATATGAGCATACAAGTATCTATGATACAGAGTAAACAGATCACAACTGCTTTTCCTGCTGCCCTAGAGTACAGTTTTTATACTCAGTTGAGCAGAGCTCACAGAGTATATTAACTTTGATTGGATAACGGTTGGTTGTACAGGTATAAAGGAATCGAGATAGATATAGACTTCCATATATCAAAATCATCAGTATCGAAAAAAAATTTTATTGAGCCATGTCCGTCCGTCCGTCTGTCCGTTAACACGATAACTTGAGTAAATTTTGAGGTATCTTGATGAAATTTGGTATGTAGGTTCCTGGGCACTCATCTCAGATCGCTATTTAAAATGAACGATATCGGACTATAACCACGCCCACTTTTTCGATATCGAAAATTTCGAAAAACCTAAAAAATGCGATAATTCATTGCCAAAGACGGATAAAGCGATGAAACTTGGTAGGAGGGTTGACCTTATGACGCAGAATAGAAAATTAGTAAAATTTTGGGCAATGGGCGTGGCACCGCCCACTTTTAAAAGAAGGGAATTTAAAAGTTTTGCAAGTTGTAATTCGGCAGTCATTGAGGATATCATGATGAAATTTGGCAGGAACGTTACTACTATTACTATATATGTATGTGCTAAATATAAATTAGAAAAATCGGATCAAGAACACGCCCACTTTAAAAAAAAGAAAATTATAAAAGCCAAATTTTAACAAAAAATTGAATATCTTTACTGTATAAAAGTAAATTATGTCAACATTCAACTCCAGTAATGACATGGTGCATCAAAATACAAAAATAAAAGAAAATTTCAAAATGGGCGTGGTTCCGCCCTTTTTCATTTAGTTTTTTCTAGACTACTTTTAATGCCATAAGTCGAACAAATATGTACCAATCCTTCGTAGAGACATAGACTCTATGACGGTAACCGTTTTCTGTGAAAATGGGCGAAATCGGTTGAAGCCACGCCCAGTTTTTATACACAGCCGACAGTCTGTCCTTTCGCTCGGCCGTTAAAACGATAACTTGAGCAAAAACCGATATATCTAAACTCAGTTCGCGTACTTATCTGAACTCACTTTATCTTGGTACGAAAAAATGGCCGAAATCCGACAATAACCGCGCCCACTTTTTCGAAATCGAAAATTACGAAAAATGAAAAAAATGCCATAATTCTATACAAATATGAAAAAAGGGATGGAAATATGGTAATTTGATTGGTTTATTGACGCAAAAAATAACTTTATAGAAAATTTTGTAAAATGGGTGTGACACCCATATGAAGTAGAAAAAAATGAAAAAGTTCTGCAGGGCGCAATCAAAAGCCCTTGGAATCTTGGCAGGAATACTGTTCGTGGTATTACATATATAAATAAATTAGCGGTACCCGACAGATGATGTTCTGGGTCACCCTGGTCCACATTCTGGTCGATATCTCGAAAACGCCTTCACATATACAACTAAGGGCCACTTCCTTTTAAAACCCTCATTAATACCTTTAAATTGATACCCATATCGTACAAACACATTATAGAGTCACCCCTGGTCCACCTATATGGCGATATCTGGAAAAAGCGTCCACATATAGAACTAAGGCCCACTCCCTTTAAAATACTCATTAACACCATTCATTTCATACCCATATCGTACAAACACATTCTAGAGTCACCCCTGGTCCACCTTTAGAACTGTGGCCGACTCCCTTTTAAAATACTCTTTAATACCTTCCATTTGATACCCATGTCATACAAATACATTCCAGGGTTACCCTAGGTTAATTTTCCTACGTGGTGATTTTTCCTTATTTTATCTCCAAAGCTCTCAGCTGAGTATGTAATGTTCGGTTACACCCGAACTTAGCCTTCCTTACTTGTTAATAATGACCGTGATAGGGTGGCACAAGTGATACGCCGCGTCCACATTGCTTCTTTCGAGTAATACACTACTCATGGATTGGGTTAAATCATGGTGTTATAGCCGCCTTTACGACCGGTTAAACAACCGCGGGCATATTCTACTTACATATGAATACAACATGTTTCAGATTGAAGGGGAACTTAACTTTTTACACCTTTCATAGCTATACGCTATAATAGGAGGTGTCGTGGCACCACATCCCACGTATATGGAAAGGATCTAAAGTGTTATATATTCCCAAGGCAAGCAAAGCGTGCCACGCGAAACCTAAATACTTCAGACCCATCAGCCTATCTTCGTTTCAACTAAAGGTGATGGAGAGGCTAATGGAAACATATATCACGGAGGCAGTGAATGACCAACTCTCTGAAGCACAACACGCCTATATGAAGGGTAAATCAACGGAAACGGCGTTGCACGAAATTACATCGTGCATAGAGAGATCGTTCTACTTCAAAGAATACTGCCTGGCAGCCTTCCTAGACATAGAAGGAGCGTTCAATAGCATCAAACCCGACTCAATTATTAAGGTACTGACTGAGCTGGGCATCGAATCTCAGCTGGTGGAGCTTGTGCACAAATTGCTGATATGCAGGGTAGTACAGGCAGATCTTGCAGGGGTATCGGAGAGCAGGTTCGTCAGTAGGGGAACTCGCCGAGGTGGAGTTCTATCCCCTCTACTGTGGGTCTTGGCGGTGAATCAGCTGCTAAGCGACATGGAGGAGGAGAGGGGCTGTAAAGCTGTAGCGTATGCTGACGACATTGCCCTGGTGATAAGTGGGAAGTTCCCAAAAAATCTCTGCGATATGATGCAGGTGGAACTAAGAAGGGTAGAAGTATGGGCCGCTGATAATGGTCTGAACGTGAACCCAAATAAAACGGAGCTGGTGCTCTTTACGAGGAGGTATAAGATACCACGTCTCTCAACTCCAGTGCTAGCAAACACAGTGCTTAAGTTGAGCGAGTCCGCCAACTATCTAGGGCTCACACTTGATAAGAAATTGAACTGGACATAAAACACCACGGAACGTGTCCGTAATGCCACGGTTGTCCTCTACACACGTAAAGGGGCAATTGGACGGAAATGGGGTATGTCCCCTATGATAGTACATTGGATATACACGGCCATAGTTAGGCCAATATTGCTATACGGGGTGGCGGTATGGTGGCCCGCCCTGAATAAATCCTCGACGGTTCTTGCTCTTCAAAAGGTGCAAAGATCTGCACTACTATGCATAAGCGGAGCCATTCGCACCACGCCAACGGAGCTATGAATGTAATACTGAACCTACTACCCATAGATATAGTAGGCATTAAATATGCAGCATGTGCAGCTATCGGTCTGAGGAAACTGACCACATGGTCGCACTGCAAACATACTGAAATTCTCGGCAGATTCTGCATACCAGAATGGACAGATTTCTGCAAACCACATACCAACTTTAACAAGGGATACGAGATATTAATCCCTGAGAGGGAACAGTGGGTGAATGACCCTGATTGGCCCACTAACAGCATTTGGATCTACACAGATGGATCTAAACTGGATAAAAGGGTAGGAAGGGGTGTCTATTCGGAACGATTGGAGATACAAAGATCGTTTCGCCTTCCGGATCACTGTAGCGTATTTCAGGCCGGGCTTCCTTAGGGAGAAGGCAGTCTCTCAGAAGCACATTTATATTTTCTCGGACAGTCAAGCAGCACTGCAAGCCCTTGATTCTGTCACAGCTAATTCTGAAACTGTAGTAGGCTTTCGCAGATCACTTAACGTGATGGCTGAATAGTTTACTCTGCATCTGGTATGGGTGCCGGGACATAAGGGCATACCAGGTAATGAGATGGCGGATGAGCTTGCAAGAAAGGATACCTCCCTTCCACTTTCGCCATCCTGGAAGAGGTTGGGCATTCCACCTGCAAGCTCAAGATAAAGGAGGCTCTACTGATGGAAGCGGGAGCTACGTGGAAGCATCATGATGGAAGCCCCACGGCAAAACTCAAGGCAACGTTTCATGGGCAAGATGTTTCTTGCAGATCTGACACAAACTCCACGAAGTGGTCTGATTAGGAGAGTAGGAACAAATCCCGTGTGGTTTCACAATGGGCCTATAAAGGCCTAAGTGTGCCGCTCCGATGTGGACGGCAGCCACCTGAACGTAACCTAACCTAACCTACTCCTTTCATGAAAATGAAATGGTATATTAAGTGTGTTACGAATCTAAAAATTGTAAGTAATTGAATGAGAAGAGATAGACCCACCAGTAAGTGTACTGAAATTATCAGGATCTGTCGGTCTGTCAGTCTGTCTGTTTGAACGCAAATTGTCCCTCAATTTTTGAGATATCTTGATAAAATTTGGTGAGTGGGTATATTTAGGTGTCCGATTAGACATTTGTTGGAACCCGCCGGATCGAAACACTAAATCATATATCGCCCATACAACCGATTTTTCAGAAAAGAGGATTTTTGCCATATCTTCCTCAATTTATCGGATTGTAGCTTCCAACTTCACCATATGCTTTCGTGTATTGCACATATTGTTGTCTGAAAAAAATTGTATGTAACCCATTTCTGCCCATTTTAACGGCTAGAAGTTTCAAATTCCATAAAATACTTACATATGTATACATCTTTTATGGTTCAGAAGTGATTCATGGTCATAGCATATAATTTCACTCCAGTGGAGCGTAAATATGTTAAACCTTGGCAAAAATGGCTTAGGCTGCTCACAGCTTTCTTGTTATTTTACTGGGTAATTTACCAAGTGGGAAAATGTTTACATTTTAGTACAAAGCCGGTCAAAATTGCACATTGTGCAATTTGATAGCTCGACACATAAGCAGTTTTTCATATAGATGATTTTAACACATGATTATGCATTATGAGTAGATTGCACTTATTTTTATAGAGAATGGTAGAATGAGCGACACTGGCGCCATCTGATATTGAGCCAACTCCCCAATTTTGTTCCAAGCAAATCATAAGAAGAAGAATTTGACATTTGCTTTGGCTAAGGGTGTTGGCACACTTTGCAAGTGAAATTATTTTTCCCACTGGTGGTTAAATTTTCTAACATTTTTCACAATTAAAGACTGCAATATAGCAATCGAATACTACACAAAATATGCTAGCAAGTATTTTTGTTGTATAGGGAGAATGTTTACAACAGTGCTTCGCGAAATTTTGTATGTGAGTGGGCAAAGCGTAATCAACTTCAATTGCCAAGTCTGAAGTTCCTTCATATTTACAAACGCAACATCTTGGTTTGATTGTAGCGATGCTATTGGTATGCATAAGGTTGTGTTAAACGCATCTATATGAAAAGTGTCATTGTACCGCGGCCTTGAGTTCGTATTTTCACACCGACACTAACGATGTGTTATCACGATCGTTTGCTTTCGCTTGTCACTCACTAAAATCAACAGTGAATGCAAAAGGAAAAGTCCATGCTACTTTTTGGGCACATAATAAAAACAATATGCTGCAATTTTAAAGTGACTTTTAATACATTTTAGTTAGTATTATTAAGTTCCTTTGAACACACAATTTTTTAAAACTTAATAGTGTGAAAACATTTTTACTTTTACATTGTCTTATAGTTCTTTGTACGAGCCAAATAAATATACGATGTAATAAATATTGACATTTTAATATAAGTAACTTTTTATGCGTTCTACTTTGTTTTATTAATTTTTATAAATTTTTTTTTTTTATAATTAACTTTATGGTTTGAAAATATATATTTCTATCTTTACATTTACTTTGTTTTATTGTTCTTTCTTAATGAAAAAGTGAATTTTTTTAAATAAATTTTGCCTTGAAGAAAAAACATACCTTCGTTTATAAAAAAGTTTTAACTGTCTACCTCGACCTCCGCGTTCTTAGTTATACGGATATAAGCAAATATAGTCAGGATTAGTCCCTTTTCACAGTCCACATTTTCTTTTAGCACACTGTGGGGAGTTGTACTCAATTTTTATACACACTTATGCAATTGTTTTAGTATTTGTGTGGCCGGCTCTGGTCTATACGCTTTAATGTCGAACACATATACTTGAATGGAGAGCTGCGTACGAGGCGTCAGCTGCATGAAAGCGACAAAGCATGAAAGTTTCATGTAGCTAGGCGTACAGCAATGTTGGTCGCTAGGCGTAAATACGCCTAGAAAAGAGCAAGAAAAAGATGTTTGTTTACAATTTTTCGTTTGCAAAATTGTGTACCGCGCTTCTGTTGCTATAAATATATAGTGAAAACTTTCCTTTTTAATTTTATACACAATAAACTTTTGTATAATGGCAATTATACAGCATTTACTAATTTGTTTAATTTTTTTAGAAATATTTTTCTTTTTGTAGCTTGGAAGTAGCTACGTATGCAGATCTTGAAACGTAGATGAATTGTAGCTACATAAAATATCTTGTAAGCGTCTATGACGCGTAATCTCGTGTGCACCTTGCCTTAGACTCAAGCAATAAAGTAGTATTTATATGGCATATTTACGAATTACTTTTTGTGTGTTAACAAACATGCGTGCATACGTCCTACCTCATTGATTTTTCATCAACAACTAAACCACTACCAATAAGATGATTTTAGTTTTACTCACACAGCCACAGTTTGAATTTTGGCGACCCCTGGTATATATGTTTGTTTGTAGCTCTCTGGGATAGGCGCACAAAGGAGTGTTAAGCGGCAGTTACCCACGAACGTACGTAGAAAAAACGCGTCAGCTGACACGACCTATCTTATGAATGTGCAATTTAAACGAAAACTCACCGACGTGCAGCGCTCGTACGTACGTAGCCCGGAACGTAGAAATCAAAACAATTTTGATTTTTTCCGCAATGAATGCAAAAGGAAAAGTCCATGCTACTTTTTGGGCACATAATAAAAACAATATGCTGCAATTTTAAAGTGACTTTTAATACATTTTAGTTAGTATTATTAAGTTCCTTTGAACACACAATTTTTTAAAACTTAATAGTGTGAAAACATTTTTACTTTTACATTGTCTTATAGTTCTTTGTACGAGCCAAATAAATATACGATGTAATAAATATTGACATTTTAATATAAGTAACTTTTTATGCGTTCTACTTTGTTTTATTAATTTTTATAAATTTTTTTTTTTATAATTAACTTTATGGTTTGAAAATATATATTTCTATCTTTACATTTACTTTGTTTTATTGTTCTTTCTTAATGAAAAAGTGAATTTTTTTAAATAAATTTTGCCTTGAAGAAAAAACATACCTTCGTTTATAAAAAAGTTTTAACTGTCTACCTCGACCTCCGCGTTCTTAGTTATACGGATATAAGCAAATATAGTCAGGATTAGTCCCTTTTCACAGTCCACATTTTCTTTTAGCACACTGTGGGGAGTTGTACTCAATTTTTATACACACTTATGCAATTGTTTTAGCATTTGTGTGGCCGGCTCTGGTCTATACGCTTTAATGTCGAACACATATACTTGAATGGAGAGCTGCGTACGAGGCGTCAGCTGCATGAAAGCGACAAAGCATGAAAGTTTCATGTAGCTAGGCGTACAGCAATGTTGGTCACTAGGCGTAAATACGCCTAGAAAAGAGCAAGAAAAAGATGTTTGTTTACAATTTTTCGTTTGCAAAATTGTGTACCGCGCTTCTGTTGCTATAAATATATAGTGAAAACTTTCCTTTTTAATTTTATACACAATAAACTTTTGTATAATGGCAATTATACAGCATTTACTAATTTGTTTAATTTTTTTAGAAATATTTTTCTTTTTGTAGCTTGGAAGTAGCTACGTATGCAGATCTTGAAACGTAGATGAATTGTAGCTACATAAAATATCTTGTAAGCGTCTATGACGCGTAATCTCGTGTGCACCTTGCCTTAGACTCAAGCAATAAAGTAGTATTTATATGGCATATTTACGAATTACTTTTTGTGTGTTAACAAACATGCGTGCATACGTCCTACCTCATTGATTTTTCATCAACAACTAAACCACTACCAATAAGATGATTTTAGTTTTACTCACACAGCCACAGTTTGAATTTTGGCGACCCCTGGTATATATGTTTGTTTGTAGCTCTCTGGGATAGGCGCACAAAGGAGTGTTAAGCGGCAGTTACCCACGAACGTACGTAGAAAAAACGCGTCAGCTGACACGACCTATCTTATGAATGTGCAATTTAAACGAAAACTCACCGACGTGCAGCGCTCGTACGTACGTAGCCCGGAACGTAGAAATCAAAACAATTTTGATTTTTTCCGTAAGAACGTGTCAGCTGATCGCTCTCTCACTAGACAGAGTTGCCTAGTAAACTTTTGTGCGCTAATTTTTGACCGTTTGCAGGTTTATGCAAAAAAACCTAATTAAAGTTTAAAAAATTGTGAAAATAATTCGAAATAATTATGTAAAAGTGCAGATTATAAATATGCAATCTATTTATATTTATTTAATATTAATTCCAGCCTTTTACAACATCAAAAATAAAATGATGTTTCCATAAGCATGCATGCAAACTGGCCAATGGCAACAGTGCTTATCTGTAAACAATACACACACAAATATGTTATGTACATGTACACAGACGCACACATTGATCCCTACGGGCTTGAGGGTTCGGTCAAACGTGTTTCGTACGACAAACGTCCGTACGTACGGCACACGTCGGTGGGTAACTGCCGCTTAACAAACATATAAATATAATTTAAAAGAAAAAACTAAAAAATGCGCTTGTATAGTATATGAAACTAAAAAGTGAAAAATAATTATAGTTTAAAAGAAGAAAGGAAGTCTAAGTTCGTGTGAAAACGAACATTACATACCCAGCTGTACACTTGAAATGCTGTTGTTGTTTGTTTTGTGTACTTAAACATATGATTCTGAACTAATTTCCGTTTAAAAGAAGCCAAAAGGATACAGAGGCTAACACCAATGACCTTGAGCGGGTAATAATGCAAGTTTCTTTTAGATATGTGGATTTCCCTACCGTTTATTTTAAAATAAAGATATAACAGAACAACAAATATAAACACACAAGTGCCATTGTACTGAAAAGTGTTATTACAAAAAAAAAGGGCAGGGATATTAAAGAAATTTTCCAAATTTTACTAGAAATAGCCTATTACCTGCATCTACGCACTTTTACAAAATCTTTTATATAAAAGAAGGCGATTTAACCGATTTAGTCCATTTTTACTGAAAATATTTCCTGTTCCTATTAATAAGGAAGGGAAGGACTAGTTGTGATTCGACTTTTTTCCATTTTAATATTGTATAATATAATTTCATTGTTCAATATCAATAAAATTTTGGATTTTTAAATGATATAGTTTTTAACCGACTCATTTCTAACTCTCAAACTTTCTTTAGTCGGCAATTAAAGGTTTTTTATGAAGCTTTTATCTATATTTCGTCTTTAAATAGCACTCATATCAAATCTGTGAAAAACGCAGTTTCGAAAAATGTCTTGTGAGTTAAGGTGACAATGTGGATATCAATCAAAAGGTATTGAAGAAGGTATCAATATGGGAGGGTTATTGTTTCAAAAACCCACTTAGGTTTGGGGATATTGGCCTAAATGTTTACCATAGAATCTGTTTATACAATATAGGCGTTGGACACTTATTGTATTGGCGGGGACATAAATATAAGATGCTATTACTTTCAGTAAATCTATTTGGTGGAGCAGGGGATTTAGGATGAAACAAATAATTATAAACAAAATGGGCAGGGTTATTAACGAAATTTTCAAACTTTTACTACACTCCAAAAAAAGTATCACTATCATTTTTATACACGATGTGCAAAAATGAAACTATAAACGGTATCATTTTCGTGGTATCAATGCAACGATAAATATTATAAAAAGTATAATTAAAAGTATCAATTTTGTATCTTGAATATTGATTTGCCCATGGAAAATATTTGTTTCGCCCTTAAAATGTATCAAAATGGTGCCTGTATAAATTTCCTAGTTTCATTATGATAACATTTAATACTAGATTGATTATAAAACGCATTACATTTGTATGTAGTCTATTAACTTGACAAATACAACTATCAAACTAATATTTCGAAAATGTCAATAACATAAGATCATTGATGACGAAAAAAGATATGCAAAAATTGCACATTGATGCCTAAATGGCATCGCCTTGATGATCACTTTTTTTGAGTGTAGAAATAGCTTATAATCTGCATCTACGCAATTTTACAAAATCTTTTATATAAAAGAAGGCGATTTAATCGATCCTTAAACAATCTGGTCCTTTTAAAAATCTTTTCTATAAAAGTGGGCGCGGTCTTTAGCCGATCTGGTCCATTTTTTCTAGAAATATTGCCTCCTATAGGGAACATTTGTGTACCCAATTTTATTACGATCCGTTAATTTTTCTTCGAGTTATGGCTCCCGAAACATAGAAAATTGCTTAGTCATAAAGGGGCGGTGCCATGCCCATTTTTTAAAATTTGTAGTTTTTCCTATTTATTGTTATAAATTCACTTGGGAAATGAAATACCATTGATGTAAAGCTCTTTTTTGCAAAGATATAGCTTATTTTATTCATCCACGACCCTTTTAAAAATCTTTTATATAAAAGTGGGCGTGGTCCTTAACCGATTTCCTTAATTTTTCTTCAAATCATGGCTTATAGTAAAGGCAACCTCTCTGCCAAATTATGTTACGATAGGTTTTGCGATTTTTGATTTATGATTAATAATATTTGTAAAATTGATTTTATCCCAAGTGGCGGTGCCACGCCCGTTTTAAATTTTTTTTTTCAAATTTGTATCAAGAGTCTCAATATCAGTCCACACGTCAAACCATCTAGGTGTATTATTTACTAAATAATTAGGTTTATTGTGTTTTCCAAAATGTTATATATATAAAAAGTGGGCGTGGTTATCATCCGATTTCGCTCATTTTCAATACCAATCTATTCTGGGTCCAGATAAGCTCATGTACCAAATTTGGTGAAGATATTTCAATACTTACTGAAGTTATCGTGTTAACGGACAGCTGGACGGACGGACGGATGGACATGGCTCAATCAAATTTTTTTTCGATACTGATGATTTTGATATATGGAAGTCTATATCTATATTGATTCCTTTATACCAGTACAACCAACCTTATGCAATCAAAGTTTTATACATATGTGTACAAGTACAGCTGGGTATAACAAATAAGGAAGGCTAAGTTCGGGTGTAACCGAACATTACATACTTAGCTGAGAGCTTTGAAGACAAAATAAGGGAAAATCACCATGAAGGAAAATGAACCTAGGATAAACCTGGAATGGGTTGCATGACACGAAAGGTGATAATGAGTATTTTAAAAGTGAGTGGGCCTTAGTTCTATAGGTGGACGCCTTTTCGAGATATCGCCATAAGGGTGGACCAGGGGTGACTCTATAATGTGTTTGTACGTTATGGGTATCAAATTAAAGGTATTAATGAGGGTTTTAAAAGGGAGTGGCTCTTAGTTGTATATGTGAAGACGTTTACGAGATATCGGCCAAAATGTGGAGCAGGGTGACACAGAACATCATATGTCGGGTACCGCTAATTTATTTATATATATAATACCACGAACAGTGTTCCTGCCATGATTCCAAGGACTTTTGATTTCGCCCTGCAGAACTTTTCATTTTCTTCTACTTAATATGGTAGGTGTCACACCCATTTTACAAAATTTTTTCTAAAGTTATATTTTGCTTCAAAAAACCAATCCAATCACCATGTTTCATCCCTTTTTTCGTATTTGGTATAGAATTATGGCATTTTTTTAATTTTTCGATATCGAAAAAGTGGGCGTGGTCATAGTCGGATTGCGGCCATTTTTAATACCAAGATAAAGTACGTGAACTAATTTTAGTAAAGATATACCGGGTTTTACTCAAGTAATCGTGTCAACGAGTGAGCGGAAGGACAGACGGTCGAATGTGTATAAAAACTGGGCGTGGCTTCAACCGATTTCGCCCATTTTCGCAAAAAACAGTCATCGTCATAGAAGCTATGGTCTTAAATAAATAAATAAATGTAAGGCGCAATAACCTCCGAAGAGATCTAAGGCCGAGCTTCTCTTCCAATTTGCGTCGTGCTCCTCTTGATTTTCCCTACAAATTGGCCGGACGGGACCTACATGTTTTATGCCGACTCCGAACGGCATCTGCAAGGCAGATGAGTTTTCACTGAGAGCTTTTCATGACAGAAATACACTCGGAGCGCTAGCCAAACACTGCCGAGGGGCGACCCCGCTTAGAAAAATTTTCTTCTAATTGAAAAACCTTATTTCTAAAATTTTGATGTTGCTTTGCGCGGGGTGTGAACCCATAGACAAATTAAATGAAAAAGGGCTGAGCCACGCTCATTTTGAAACTTTCTTTTATTTTTGTATTGTGTTGAAACATATCTTTACTGGAGTTGAATGTCGACATAATTTACTTATATACTGTAAAGATATTAAATGTTTCCTTAAAATTTGACTTAGAAAAATGTTTTCTTTTAAGTGGGCGTGTTCGCCATCCGATTTTGCTAATTTAGAACATATATAGTAATGAGAGTAACGTTCCTGCCAAATTTCATCATTTTCAACGACTGCCAAATTACAGCTGGCAAAACTTTAAAATTACCTCCTTGTAAAAGTGGGCGTTGCCACACCCATTGTCCAAAATTTTACTAATTTTCTATTTTGCGTCATAAGTTCAACCCACCTACCAAGTTGCATCGCTTTATCCGTCTTTGGTAATGCACTTTTTCGGTTTTTCGAATTTTCGATATCGAAAAAGTGTGCGTGGTTATAGTCCGATTTCGTTCATTTTAAATAGCGATCTGAGATGAGTGCCCAGGAACTCACATACCAAATATCATTACGATACCTCAAAATTTACTCAAGTTATCGTGTTCGTGAATTTCTTTTTTGCCCAGATTATTTTGATATATATTTTGTTATGATATATATGTTTATGCCGTTACGGGGTACCGCTATGCGAACAAAATGAATATCTATACTCTGTGAGCTCTGCTCAGCTGAGTATAAAAACTAAATAACACGTTTATAATATAATATAATATCGAACTAAAAAGTTAAAAACAACTTTCAAAATAAGTTTAAAACAATATTGAACGAAAAATACTAGTATTATTGTAGAAAAAGCGTGGGGGCTTTGTGCCACATTTTTCGTATATAGAGCGCCCGATGCTTTTTTTCACAATAATACTAGTATTTTTCGTTCATTATTGTTTTAAACTTATCTTTAATTTTTTTTTTAATTTTCTGTTCGATACTATTTTAAACCGTGGTTTTTAGTTTTTTATACCCAGCTGTACTTGTACACAGGGTATTATAACTGTGATTGGATAACGGTTGGTTGTACAGGTATAAAGGAATCGAGATAGATATAGACTTCAATATATCAAAATCATCAGTATCGAAAAAAAAATTTGTTTGAGCCATTTCCGTCGGTCCGTCCGTCTGCCCGTTAACACGATAACTTGAGTAAATATTGAGATATCATCACCAAATTTGGTAAACTAGTTTATCTGGACCCAGAATAGATTGATATTGAAAATTAGCGAAATCGGAATATAACCACGCCCACTTTTTATATATATAACATTTTAGAAAACACAAAAAAACTGATTATTAGTAAATAATACACATAAAATGTTGAAATTTGACGTGTAGACTGATATTGAGATTCTTGATAAAAATTAAAAAAAATAATTTCAAAATGGGCGTGGCCCCGCCCACTTGTGATAAAATCAATTTTACAAGTATTATTAATCATAAATCAAGAACCGTTAAACCTGTCGTAACAAAATTCGGCAGAGAGGTTGCTTTTACTCTAAGGAATAGTTTGAAGAAAAATTTACGAAATCGGTTAAGGACTACGCCCACTTTTATATAAAAGATTTTTAAAAGGGTCGTGGACGAATAAAATAAGCTATATCTTTGCAAAAAAGAGCTTTATATCAATGGTATTTCATTTCCCAAGTGAACTTATAACAGTAAATAGGAAAAACTTGAAATTTTAAAAAATGGGCGTGACACCGCCCCTTTTATGACTAAGCAATTTTCTATGTTTCGCGAGCCATAACTCGAAGAAAAATTAACGGATCACAATAAAATCGGGTACAAAAATTTGCCTTATAGCAGGCAATATTTCTAGAAAAAATGGACAAGATCGGTTAAAGACCACGCCCACTTTTATATAAAAGATTTTTAAAAGGGTCGTAGACGAAAATAATAAGCTATATCTTAGCGAAAAAGGGCTTTGTATCAAATGAATTTTATTTTCTAAATTGAATTATAACACTAAAATTTTTGAAAATGGGTGTGGCCCCGCCCCTTTTTTGTCAATGTTTCGGGAGCCATAACCCGAAGAAAAATGTACATATCTAACAAAATTGGGTACACATATTTTTCTTATAGCAGGAAATATTACTAGTAAAAATGGATAAGATTAGTTAAGGACCACGCCCACTTTTATATAAATAACTTTAAAAGGGGTCGTAGGCAAAAATAATAAGTTAAATCTTAGCGAAAAATAGATTTGTACCAATCGTATTTTGTGCCAAATCAAATCTTGAAAAATGGGCGTGGCAGTGCTCCTTTCTTACAATGCATTTCCCAGTGTTTCTGGAGCCATAACTCGACGAAAAATTTGGTGCATATATATGCCTTTTAACAGAAAATATTTTCAGTAAAAATGGACTAAATCGGTTAAATCGCCTCCTTGTAAAAGTGGATAGATGCAGGTAATAAGCTATTTCTAGTAAAATTTGGAAAATTTCTTTAATAACGCTGCCCTTTTTTTTTGTAATAACGCTTTTTAGTACAATGGCAATTGTGTATTTATGTTTATTGTTCTGTTATATCTTTATTTTAAAATAAATAGTAGGGAAATCCCCATATCTAAAAAAAACTGCATTATTACTCGCTCAAGGTCATTGGTGTTAGCCTCTGTATCCTTTTTGCTTCTTTTAAACGAAAATTAGTTCAGAATAGAACCATATGTATATGTATTATTGCGTAGCCTTTTAACACTATTAAGTACACAAAAAAAGCAACAACAGTATTTCAAGTGTACAGCTGGGTATGTAATGTTCGGTTTCACCCGAAATTAGACTTCCTTACTTGTTTTAATGATACCTTTTTCGTGCTTCTGTTTAATCACATGTGAGCGGCGTGATTCCTGCACAGCGGCTAAAGTTCCGAGTTCTTCCTGTTTTTGCCGAGTCAAGGTGCCCGGCACATAGTTTTGGGAATTAATACTATCGGTGTAATCCTGTAATATCAAAGGAAGAATATACCTTGAATTAACTGAGTAGTTGACGTTAGGTGATTTGTAATATTGAGTCATGAAAGATTCTTAGTTTAAATAAAATTACTACATACATTTTGTAAAATAGTAGCAATAATAAGTGACCAGAAGAGTTCTCGAAAAAAATCCGATTTTCTAGGTAGCCACTATCGACTTGATCGGTGGTAGCGCCTTGCGATTTTTTTTGTTATCCTACTTAAGTCAACCGAAAGAAAAGATAATGTTATCTATCCGTCAGCCTAGTTATTTATTTTTTTGCAATAATTATCATTTAAAAAATATATTGTGATGAAATTCAACACACTACTTTCTGTGACGGCGACTAATACTCCTGTAAAAAATAGATATTATTTTAAAGTTAAATATATGTAATTCTGTGATAATTCAATACTCAACGGGGAACTTTCATCATTTATAAAGCTACAAGCTAAAATTGTATATGATCAGCTTAGTAAAGTTGACTTAAAAACTGTATTTAACGATCTTGAAAGAAGCGCATGGCAACGCCTACTAAGGCCGCTCGAATTTTTTGAAAATCTTTGCATCGACTTCAAAACCCGTTGAAGATGATGTGTTATTATTCATAACCATCTTTCCTTTTCAAAATAAAATTGTCCTAGGCAAGAATCACAAAATCGGTTGATTATCACGCCCACTTACTGTATAAAAATTAAAAATGCACATATAGAACACGCATATAAATTCGAGATCCGTAGCATCTACCGCTCTTTCCCATGTACTTGGCGATAAAAAAATGTACATACATATATTATTCATAAAAATACACTTACACAGAAATTTCAGATATTAATTAATGGATTGAGGACTATCGACTTCGCTGTTTACCGAAATGTTTTCATATCTAGCTCAAAGTTTAAACATTAAAAGGTCCATAAACCTACATGACTATCACCCGATCGAAAAATACGGCATAGAGTAAAAGCAAAATTTAAAATGAGGACACCAAAAATTCGACGAAAAATTGGAAAAATTTAAGCCGGGGTCAAATATCTGTCAGAATGAAAAGTAGGTAACCAATTTTCATAGAGTGCTCTGACTCTAGAAGGAAGTCTTCTACGTCGTCTTAAACGGAGGTAGCACCCAGCCAAGGTGATAATGTTCCACCCGCTCTTCACAATAACTGCTACTGGAGCATTCCACGATTTGGACTGTAAAAATTGTACAATTTTTTTTATTATTTTTGGACTTTAACTGAAGCAAAACTTTAACAATTGTTTTTGTTTTATCGGGCTTATGATAAAGGATTCGACCACAAGGTCATATCAATAATTTTTATCATTATGGCACAAAGCGCCCACGCTTTTTTCAATACTACTATTTTTTGTTCATTATTGTTTTAAACTTATTTCGAAAATTATCTTTAACTTTAAGTTCGATATTATTTAAAAGCGTGTTTTTAGTTTTTTTTTTAAACTATATTTATTTTTCACTTTTCAGTTTCATATACTATAAAAGCATATTTTTCAGTTTTTTTAAAACTATATTTATTTGTGTATAACTCTCCTTTGCGCGCCTAGTAGAGAGTTACAAACAAACATAAATACTAGACTGGGTCGATCTATTAACCGATATCACGCCATCGGTTTTTACGATAGGATTTGGGCTCAGGAAAAAAAGTTCCACTACGTAAGTTAATAGTGTACACTCACTGTATCCATGATAACGTATCACATTCCATAGATATTAAGTAGTCAACAGAAATAATAATGAGGCGATAAGTTAATCCTTGATAACGTATCATATTCATTGTTATGAAAGCGATAACAATAATGTATAAATAGATCTATTCTTTAAGAAATCGACAGTCGGAATACAACCGCTGTGTACAATATAAGTCAATGTACACTTTTGATACGAACAAAATATATTTTTTTATTAATACATTAAAAGTACATGTTTAACTGGGGGCTCAACCGGGATGCCTTCCAAAAAATTAAGCATCCTGAATAAAAATAAATGTGAAGTGTTAAATCCTGATACAAAGGATAGTGGAAAAAATCCTAGATAAAAGGGATATAATATAAAAGAATAAAAAACTCTATACAAATTAGTTCAACGGGTTTTGAATAAGTAAACCATAGAGAATAAATTCCAATCTGGACAAGAGAAGGAACAAGAGAAATTCTGTTTTCGATCTCCAAAGGTTTTTGAAACCAAATATGCAGCAGCAAATTGATGCACTTACTCAGCAGCTAGGGAAATTAGCCGCTGAAACCCGGCAGTCAAGGAATCCTATGGGAGTAAACATTGAACAATATGAACCAGTACAACCTGGAATAACACAAGCTTCGCAAATAAAAAAAAAATAAATAAATGTTAGGCGCGATAACCTCCGAAGAGATTTTAGGCCGAGCTTCTCTGCCAATTTGCGTTGTGCTCCTTTTTAATTTTTCCTACAAATTGGGGGCCGGGACCTACTTGTTTTATGCCTACTCCAAACGGCATCTACGAAGCAGATGAGTTTTCACTGATAGCTTTTCATTGCAGAAATACACTTGGAGAGCTTTTTAAACACTGCCGAGGGGCGATCCCGCTTAGAAAAATTTTCTTCTAATTGAAAAACCTTATTTCTAAAATTTTAATGTTGCTTTGCCCGGGGTGTGAACCCAGGGCATTCGGTGTGGTAGACGGAGCACGCTACCATGACACCACGGTGGCTTCGCAAATAAACATCCAGATATTTAAAGAAATATCGCCATTTGATGGAAATCCATACGAGTATGGACCGTGGACTGTGTTATAACCGATTTAGTGAAACCTTTGGAACCTTTTGTAAATTCCATAGAATATAATTACGTGCTTTGTTTAATACGATATACAAAAATAAAAGGAGCTGCATTATGTTTATTAAAAAACCATAACACTCCATTAATTAAATCTTAAAGCAATATTAAATCGACTCGACTACAACTACGCAGATTCCAAGAGTTACATTAGCATAATGGAAGAAATGAAAAAAATGTAGACAAGGAAAAATATCCTTATCCGAATTTCACAGCAGAATTAACCAACAAATGAATCAAACTTTAACTAAGTGTGAGATTGATTATCCAAATAGCTTAATGAAGGATTTCAGGAAAAAACTAAAGAAATTGCAAGAATATGCTTCAAAAGCAGATTACGAGACATATTCACCCAACATACCCTCTACCAGTATAAATCCACAGACCTAGAAACAGCATATGCTATTGCCGCAGACATCGAATATCAAAAACAAAGTAATGAAGAAGAAACACCAAGGTATAACCAACGTGAAGAAAGAAGAGAATACATTACATATAAACCAGCAGTCCAATACACCGGAGGAAATGTAGGAGGCGGTCCACCAGAACCCATGTATGTGGATAGATCTCATCAGAATTACAGTTATGAAAATACTAATCACAGCAACTATAACCATCCCCAAAAAAATACCTATAATCAACAACAAATTTATAGAAATAATTTTGATCGACAAAGAGCAGGAACAATGAACCAATGAACTTCCAGAGAGGAGAACCAATCAAGAGGGATCATCAACCCTCATCGAGGAACTTCAATCCCAATAAAATTCAAAGGATAAATCAAGTGACGCACAATAATGACCAGAACTCATTAGAGGTAAACTTAGATGATTAAGAATATGAATTACAGGGAACTTTTTAGAAGAATAAATGACTTGCCGTGTCTTCAAGCAACACAACACAAAATTATATAAATATAGAAATTAAAGAAGGAAAAAGATTTTTGTTAAACCGTTTGAAAGTAGAACTCTGAATGGTTCGAATCAAATAAAAAGTGCAAAAAAGATTTTATTGGTAGGATATGAGTTATTATTCTATGAAATAAAAGGATTAACGGAGTTTGATATGATTTTAGGAGAGGAGTCCTTAACAACAATGAAAGCTAGAATAGATTTCTCTGAATATAAATTAGCATATTGTCACGGATATTAGCATCACTAAGCTATACCATCACTAAGGCCATGCTAAGCGATATTTACGTCAATAATCAAATCGTGTATACACATATATAAGGCAGCTGAGAGATGTCACACACAGATGCATTTACTTATACGCCTATGTGCGCGCGAGAGACTGTAAACTACAAACATTCACATCAATAATTCAATCTTTATGTATCTACATAAACGAATAAATAATTGCGTCTACACATATGTACCATGTACGAATACGAGCAGCGGAGAGTCAATGCACAAAAATATGCATATAGCTGAGAAGTTTGAGAGCTCATGGACAATGCTAGTATATTCTGGAAAAATGCGAACGAGGAAACCAAAGGGCATAAAAGGCAACAGATGTAGAGGCGCTGTAATTCAGTTTGAGTTGAGCTATCAATCAGTTATTGATTAAGCGCGCGATCTGACGGCCAATAGTAGAGTTTGATTTGAGTTATCAATCAGAGCGGATATTAAAAAATATATTTGTGTGAAGAGATATTTACAAGCATACATAAAAAGTATGGCATTTTAATTCGTTCAAAAGATATTATCGAAAAACCGAAAACAGACCCGCGGGTACCTCCGAAACCGGGGATAGGATCCATATTATTTTTGCGCATAACACCTTTCTGCGTTGGCGGCCTTCGGCCGCGCTTATAAAAAATAGTGATAGTCTAGTTGCGGGGTTGACTGCTAATACGCGTCAAAAAATATCGAGAGAAGTGTCAAAAGACGCGTATTAATCTCGAGAACAATAATCCGAAGGCGGAAAAGAAAAATTTTATCTCTGTCCGGAGATATTTGCAGTTGAATTTGGCGATTTTCATGTGGTTGTTATTGTGCTGTACCCACAAAAAAAAATTGTGCATCACCGTGGCGGTAGCCACGGTTATACCACACACCCGGACTTGGCATGGCGTAGCCCAGGGTTATTTTTTATAAGGTGTTCTTCTTATTTCGGAGGTACCCGCGGGTCTCTTTTCGGTTGTTCGTTAATATCTTTTGAACGAGTTAAAATTTTTATTTTCCGCCTTCGGATTATCAATACTGATGTCAAGACGCGTTGTTTGACACTTCTCTCGATATTTTTTGACGCGTATTAGCAGTCGACCCCTCAACTAGACTTTTGCAAAGTATGGATTACACCCCGGTTTTAGACCGACCTTTTCTAATTTTTGGATTTTTTGGCAATAACTTATATGTATAATATATATGTATAATATTTTCAATTTCCACTTTCGGATTATTGATACTGGAGTCAAGGCGCGTCTTTTGGTAGCAACATCATTTTTGATCAATAATAAGCATTGAACCGTCTTGTAAAATGTAACCAAATTAGTTAATGCCTTTGCGTATAATTTTTTTACATACAGACGCTTGGAGTATGGAAGAGCCAGTTACGTACACGTGCACGACGTATAAAAATGAGCCAAAGGGTTACTGGTGGTGGTCCACAATGGAAATCACTTAATGAGTTCGAAGATCGCGCTTTGGCTACTTTTGGCTTATTAGCGGTTGATGGTGCCGGTTTAGGAAGTAGTGGACTGAACTCGCCACCACAAGAACTACCAGCAAGAACATCGTCCATATTCCAGAGTCCGTCACCAGCTGAGAGTGATACACAATGTCCAAGCCGTATCCTTGCGAGGAGTCCTTTGAATTCGCCAACGGTTTTGCCGCAGCAAAACCATGCATCAGACTTATTTGTAGCAATGTGGAGCCCATCATCGCCGGAGACTAATGCTGAATCAGCAAGTTTCGAACCATCGATGACTGGTGTGACACCTCTTGAGCCAGAGACTGAAGTAAGTAATTCATATATGTTAGGGTGGGGCAAAAATATGGTTTTCCTTTTCTTGGATTGGTTTATACATACATATATTTTCTCGAAATTGAACGCTCGACAAAATTTGTTGTAGAGCGTTATACTTTCTGCAATTTTTGAGTAGAAATTTGTTGAATGATCTATCAGTAGTAAGATATCGACGTGCCATACGAAAACTCACACTCAAAATTCTGTACGAAAACTAACATTTTCGACTTGTGACTGACGAAAACTAGCAATTTTATTTTTTTGTCAGACGAAAACTAACACTTTTAGGTAGTTAGTTTTCTTCAGACATAAAATGAAATTATTAGTTTTGTCAGACACAAAATTTCTTTTGTTAGTTTTCGTATGGCACGTCGATATAATGATGTTCATAGAAGTAAAGGAAAAACTGCTATGGGATTTTTGTCCCGTTAATATTGAAAACTTATATTGGATCAGTATGCATACTTCCTTTTCCGTATACCAATAAAATAACGAAAATAATTTTTTTGGCCTCCCTAATATATAAATATGTACATAGATCGGACACTTTTAAACTGAAATTTTTTCCTTCAAGAATGCTGGAGTTTTGAATGGAAGCTCAGTCCGTATGTCTCGCGCAGAACGAAGCAAACTTATCAGTACTCTAATGAGCAATATAAGCAAACGGAATAGTTTTGAAGAACGACGGGAAAGAAGAGAAGAGGAACAGCGTCAGGAGCATCGTGAAACGATTCAAGCTATCGCAACTTTAACGAGCTGCTTGACTGAACTAGTCAAAGTTTTAAAACCAAGTTAAACTTAAGAATAGAGAAGTTTTACGGACTAGTAATTTTCTTTAATTATAATTGAACCAAAGACTGAATTCCTTATAAAAATATGCTAGTTAGTATAATAATAGTCCGTAAAACTTCTCTATACACATGTTAAAGGCAGGGACTGCTAATAATATTTTATTTTACTATACAAATTGCTAGTAATAACTAGTTATTTTTCGTTTATTTTATTTTAATTGGAAAACAAATTTCAATCGGAAAATAAAAGTTATGCATATATAACAAATACCCATATTTTAGTGCCTTTACAGTATTGTTTTACCAAGGACTTTTATTTTCCAATCAAAATTTAAAAAATGAAATTATAAAAAAATAGTATGGTAAAATAATGTAAAGTAAAATTAAATGAAATGAAATAAACAAGAAAAACTGTAATATGAAATAAAATAATAAAAATTGTAATCAAATAAGATAGAATAATGAAAAATGAAATAAAATAGTAAAAATTGTAATCAAATAAGATAGAATAATGAAAAATGAAATAAAATAAGAAACATTGTAATCAAATAAGATAGTATAATGAAAAATGGTAAAAAATAATAAAAATTGTAATCAAATAAGATAGTATAATGAAAAATGAAATAAAATAATAAAAATTGTAATCAAATAAGATAGAATAATGAAAAATGAAATAAAATAATAAAAATTGTAATCAAATAAAATAGTATAATGAAAAATGAAATAAATAAGAAAAATTTGTTAAAAATAAGATAAAATAAATGAGAATTATAACAAAATAAATTTAATATTTTAAAATAAATTAAATAATATATAAAAAAACTCAAATATCATAAAATAAAATGAATTAAACGAAATAAAATAAAACATAATAAAAAGTTACTAAAGTCAAACTTTATATTCTACATTATTTCACTAAGATACATATATAACTTTATTTTTATTTTTAAATTTTTAGTTTGTCTGTGAGAGCTATTGAAATGAATTATTTCTGTTGTTACATTTATGTAATTGTTTTATTTTGTTTTTATAAATAAAATTTAATATAGAATACATACATATTTATGTACATATAAAAATCTTGTGTGTGTCTATATGATTAGGACTACGGATTGTGATAGGGGTAGATATATGAATGAAGATAGAAAAAGGTTAAGATAAAAAAGAGAAGGACGATATGAGAAGGTAAAAGCGAACGATTCAAGGTTCGATTCGAGCTCAAGGCCAGAACAATAATTTTTTTCCAATTATAATTATTGTTATTTTTTAATTTTTCTAAATTTGAAAAATTGTTTTTTTTTGGAATAGTAAGTAGAAAATTTTTCAGACAACCTGCCATAGCTGCGCGATAGATCCATTTCGAAGGGTGCTAAGCCTTCATCATCAGTACGCTTTAGGCATGCTGTGCTAACCATTTAGCTATACAGCGGTGGTTTGTTTGACTGGCAAATTTGCTACTTCTATTCCTTTTTACCAACTTTATTTATTTAGTGTTGCGCCATCTGGTGCAAATCACTGATAATGCTGGATTTTTGTTTATTGTCAATTACTTTGTTTGTCATTATTGACAAAAACAATTGGTAAAAGCGAACAAAAAGAAAAAAAAGGAGAGGTGAAGGGGCAAAATAATAAGGAGCTGAAATGATTAGGGAAGGGGTCAAATTCGATAGATACACGCAAGTAAATTTTTTAAATATAAACGTCTTTTAATGAAGGGCTATGCACGCCCATAACTTTTTGTTTGTGTGTTCTTTACAGACGTCCAAATTTCTTCTACACTGGAGTAACATTTGCAAACCATGAACCTAAAGCTCTCGGTGATTGTATCCCTACTTTCAAAAATATAGAGTCGAAAAGGACATTTTTAGCTATGAGTAATATTATGCTTTTTATTTTGGGAAATGAAATATTTACATGTGCAGTTTTTAAAGAGTTCATATGTATCTAGACCGTGTTCTCTCTCCCTCGCGGGTGTACTGAGTAGAGTCATTTGGATCTCTTTCGAATTCATGATCATCTTCAACGATATCTACGTCCTCTGCCATACCAGCTTTTGCCATGATGTTGTGCAATATGACGCAGCTCGTAATAATAGCAGCAGCTGTTTCGTTAGAATAATATAGCACTCGATGCTTAAGCAAGCACCTAAAACGCGACTTCACAACACCAAATCCTCTTTCTATACAATTTCTTCCAGATGCATGTATCTTATTAAACTTCCGTTCTTTCGTGGTACTTGGGTTTGCAACTGGTGTGAGAAGCCATGGTTCCAAAGGGTATCCTTGATCTCCAATGAGCCATGATTCCCTTTGGTTGGAAGTAGAACTGGCGTTATGCTTGCGTATCAAATACTCGCGTATGTCAGACGTTGCCCATATGCCTGAGTCATGTGTCGCTCCTGGAAAGTTGGCATTTAGAAATGTAAAACGCAAGCGATGATCGCATAGCTTAAAATAATTAAATTTAATAAATTGTAAATATTTTTACAAAAGCAGAAGATACCGCTTCAACATTAATGCTGTAGTAGCCTTTTCGGTTTAGGTATTGGCTTAGCGGACGCTCCACATTGTTTGAAGGCGGAGCAACAATGGCAATGTGGGTGCAATCAATTGCACCTATTGTACTTTTTATGCCGAATTTCCGGAAAAACCTTAAATAGTACAAAGATTTTCGTTATAGATTTATCTGAAAAATTTCATTAGCACGCATACCCTGTTTTAACAATATTCTCTTCTTCGACTGTGCGGGGAAACTCGATTTCACTGCCCTTAACTCTCACAATTAGGTTTGCCACAGATTTCAAACTTCTGGAAAAAGACGCCTGGCTCATAGGCATAGTGTAATTGTTGCCCACGCATGTTTGGTACGATCCATTAGCAAAGAAGTTCAATACCGATAGAACATGGATCGTTATTGGCAAGGAGGTTTGTTGATCATCGTGCGGTTCCAAGTCATCAATAAGGCGACGGCACAAAGAACGGGTCAAACGGAAATGTTGAACGAACACATTTTCACTTAAGGCAAATGGATTGCTGGCATCTCTCAGGGATTTTAAGTACCTCGAGCGATCTCTATTTTCCTCATTTTCCTCATCTTCACACAATAACAGCAAAAGTAATAAGTCTTCTTCCATTTTAATTCAGACACAAACACGCAATAACGTAATTTTTAGCGCAAATTTTAATTGTCAAGAGGGTTTAAGATATTGACAACTTGTCAACCAAAGAGCTTTTTATATTTGACACAGAATAGAAAATACTTGATAAATAATCAAACTTGACAAATAAGCAAGATGGTGAATTTGTCAAGTGCACAGAATAGGCCTGTAAGTATACAGTTAGACACAATTTTTTGGCTCAAGACTAAGTGCACTAATTTTATTAGTCCTGAAAGCAGATCTCTGGTGTGAACCCAGGGCATTCGGTGTGGTAGGTGGAGCACGCTACCATCACACCACGGTGGCCGCCAATAGTTAGAAATAGTTTGACAAATAAATAGTATTTTTTGTGAAATATATAGTTTTAGTGTTATATTTCAATCATTAAAGGGGAGCAGTGATGGGGAAACGTGCTAAGTCAGGAGAAAAATTTGTTTTGAGTGAGGAAATTGTGCTAAGTCATTAAATAGCTGCTGGTTAGCATACATGATTTTTATAATCAGTTGAGCAGAGCTCACCGAGTATATTAACTTTTGATTGGATAACGGTTGGTTGTACAGGTATAAAGGAATCGAGATAGACATAGACTTCCATATATCAAAATCATCAGTATCGAAAAAAATTCGATTGAGCCATGTCCGTCCGTCCGTCCGTCGGTCCGTTAAGACGATAACTTGAGTAAATTTTGAGGTATCTTGATGAAATTTGGTATGTAGGTTCCTGGGCACTCATCACAGATCGCTATTTAAAATGAACGATATCGGACAATAACCACGCCCACTTTTTCGATATCGAAAATTTCGAAAAACCGAAAAAGTGCGATAATTCATTACCAAATACGGATTAAGCGATGAAACTTGATAGGTGAGTTGAACTTATGACGCAGAATAGAAAACTAGTAAAATTTTGGACAATGGGCGTGGCACCGCCCACTTTTAAAAGAAGGTAATTTAGAAGTTTTGCAAGCTGTAATTTGGCAATCGTTGAAGATATCATGATGAAATTTGGCAGCAACGTTACTCTTACTACTATATGTCTGCTTAATAAAAATTAGCAAAATCGAAGAACGACCACGCCCACTTTTTAAAAAAAAATTTTTTTAATTCAAATTTTAAAAGAAAAGTTAATATCTTTACAGTATATAAGTAAATTATGTCAACCTACAACTCCGGTAATGATATGGTGCTACAAAATACAAAAATAAAAGAAAATTTCAAAATGGGCGTGGCTCCGCCATTTTTCATTTAATTTGTCTAGGATACTTTTAATGCCATAAGTCGAACAAAAATTTACCAACCCTTGTGAAATTTGGTAGAAGATTAGATTCTAGGACGATAACTATTTTCTGTGAAAAAGGGCGAAATCGGTTGAAGCCACGCCCAGTTTTTATACACAGTCGACCGTCTGTCCTTCCGCTCGGCCTTTAACACGATAACTTGAGCAAAAATCGATATATCTTTACTAAACTCAGTTCACGTACTTATCTGAACTCACTTTGTATTGGTGTAAAAAATGGCCGAAATCGGACTATGACCACGCCCACTTTTTCGATATCGAAAATTACGAAAAACGAAAAAAATGCCATAATTATATACCAAATACGAAAAAGAGGATGAAACATGGTAATTGTATTGATCTATTGACACGAAATATAACTTTAGAAAAAAACTTGGTAAAATGGGTGACACCTACCATATTAAGTAGAAGAAAATGAAAAAGTTTTGCAGGGCGAGATCAACAGCCCTTGGAATCTTGGAAGGAATACTGTTCGTGGTATTACATACATAAATAAATTAGCGGTACCCGACAGATGATGTTCTGGATCACCCTGGTCCACATTTTGGTCAATATCTCGAAAACGCCTTCACTTATACAACTAAGGGCCTCCCTTTTAAAACCCTCATTAATACCTTTAATTTGATACCCATATCGTACAAAGACATTCTAGAGTCACCCCTGGTCCACGTTTATGGCGATATCTCGAAAAGGCGTCCACATATAGATCTAAGGCCCACTCCTTTTTAAAATACTCATTAACACCTTTCATTTGATACCCATATCGTACAAAAAAATTCTAGAGTCACCCCTGGCCCACCTTTATGGCGATATCTCGAAAATGCATCCAGCTATAGAACTAAGGCCCACTCCCTTTTAAAATACTCGTTAACACCTTTCATTTGATACCCATATCGTACAAACAAATTCTAGAGTCACCCCTGGTCCACGTTTATGGCGATATCCCGGAAAGGCGTCCACCCATAGAACTAAGGCCCACGCCCTTTTAAAACACTTATTAACACCTTTCGTTTGATACCCATATTGTACAAATGCATTCTAGAGTGAACCCTGGTCCACTTTTATAACGATATTCCGAAAAGGCGTCCACCTATAGAACTAACGCCCACTCCCTTTTAAAATACTCATTAACAACTTTCATTTGATACCCATAGAGTACAAACAAATTCTAGTCACCCCTGGACCAACTTTATGGCGATATCTCGAAAAGGCGTCCACATATAGAACTAAGGCCAACGCCCTGTTAAAATACTCATTAACACCTTTCATTTGATACTCATATCGTACAAACAAATTCTAGAGTCACCCCTGGTCCATCTTTATGACGAAAGGGCGAAATCGGTTGAAGCCACGTCCAGTTTTTTTACACAGTCGACCGTCTGTCCATCCGCTCGGCCGTTAACACGATAACTTGAGCAAAAATCGATATATCTTTACTAAACTCAGTTCACGTACTTATCTGAACTCACTTTGTATTGGTGTAAAAAATGGCCGAAATCTGACTATGACCACGCCCACTTTTTCGATGTCGAAAATTACGAAAAACGAAAAGAATGCCATAATTATATACCAAATACGAAAAAGGGGATGAAACATGGCAATTGTATTGGTCTATTGACGCAAAATATAACTTTAGAAAAAAACTTGGTAAAATGGGTGTGACACCTACCATATTAAGTAGAGGAAAATGAAAAAGTTTTGCAGGGCGAAATCAAAAGCCCTTGGAATCTTGGAAGGAATACTGTTCGTGGTATTACACATGTATATGAATAAATTAGCGGTACCCGACAGATGATGTTCTGGATCACCCTGGTCCACATTTTGATCGATATCTCGAAACCGCCTTCACATGTACAACTCCCTTTTAAAACCCTCATTAATACATTTAATTTGATACCCATAACGTACAAACACATTCTAGAGTCACCCCTGGTCCACGTTTATGGCAATATCTTGAAAAGGCGTCCACATATAGAACTAAGGCCCACTCCTTTTTAAAATACTCATCAACACCTTTCATTTGATACCCATATCGTACAAACAAATTCCAGAGTCACCCCTGGTCCACCTTTATGGCCATATCTCGAAAAGGCGTCCACCTATAGAACTAAGGCCCACGCCCTTTTAAAATACTCATTAACACCTTTCATTTGATACCCATATCGTACAAAATAAATTCTAAAGTCACCCCTGACCCACCTTTATGGCGATATCTCGAAAAGGCGTCCACCTATAGAACTAAGGCCCACGCCCTTTTAGAATACTCATTAACACCTTTCATTTGATACCCATATCGTACAAACAAATTCCAGAGTCCCCCTGGTCCACCTTTATGGCGATATCTCGAAAAGGCATCCACCTATAGAACTAAGGCCCATGCCCTTTTAAAATACTCATTAACACCTTTCATTTGATACCCATATCGTACAAACAAATTCCAGAGTCACCCCTGGCCCACCTTTATGGCGATATCTCGAAAAGGCGTCCACCTATTGAATTAAGGCCCACGCCCTTTTAAAATACTCATTAACACCTTTCATTTGATACCCATATCGTACAAACAAATTCTAGAGTCACCCCTGGTCCACCTTTATGGCGATATCTCGAAAAGGCGTCCACCTATAGAACTAAGGCCCATGCCCTTTTAAAATACTCATTAACACCTTTCATTTGATACCCATATCGTGCAAAAAAATTCTAGAGTCACCCCTGCCCCACCTTTATGGCGATATCTCGAAAAGGCATCCACCTATAGAACTAAGGCCCACTCCCTTTTAAAATACTCATTAATACCTTTCATTTGATACACATATCATACAAACAAATTCCAGAGTCACCCCTGGTCCAC
Organism: Eurosta solidaginis; assembly: GCF_040869045.1. Classification (NCBI taxonomy): domain Eukaryota; kingdom Metazoa; phylum Arthropoda; class Insecta; order Diptera; family Tephritidae; genus Eurosta; species Eurosta solidaginis. The sequence continues at coordinate 181,502,208 of NC_090320.1, forward strand.
CTTTATGACGATATCTCGAAAAGGCGTCCACCTATAGATCTAAGGCCCACGCCCTTTTAAAATACTCATTAACACCTTTCATTTGATACCCATATCGTACAAACAAATTCCAGAGTCACCTCTGGTTCACCTTTATGGCGATATCTCGAAAAGGCGTCCACCTATAGAACTAAGGCCCACGCCCTTTTAAAATACTCATTAACACCTTTCATTTGATACCCAGATCGTACAAAAAAATTCTAGAGTCACCCCTGGTCCACCTTTATGGCGATATCTCGAAAAGGCGTCCAATAGAACTTAGGCCCACTCCCTTTTAAAATTATCATTAACACATTTCATTTGATACCCATATCGTACAAACAAATTCTAGAGTCAAGCCTGGTCCATCTTTATGGCGATATCCCTAAATGGCGTCCATCTATAGAACTATGGCCCACTTCCTCTTAAAATACTCTTTAATACCTTCCATTTGATACACATGTCATACATACACATTCCAGGGTTACCCTAGGTTCTTTTTACAACATGGTGATTTTCCCTTTCTTTGTCTCCGCAGCTCTCAACTGAGTATGTAATGTTCGGTTACACCCGAACTTAGCCTTCCTTACTTGTTTTTTTTATCTTTTTCAAAGCTTCTACACTCAAAAGTATTGCAACTAAGGTATCCTCATTCACAGTTTTAAAAAAAAGGTTATTTCAAAAATTAATCAGTTCATTTCGTCTCCTGTAAAATTCGCAAAAAGTGACTTAGCACATTTTCACATTAAGCTAACGACATATTTCTTATCTTACACAGCCGATTATTTGGATATTACGAATGTTCAGCCCCATTCATGAAAGGTATGAAGTTTTCGGCACAGCCGAAGACAATGCCGTCCTTACTTGTTTTATATTGGTATTTGCAGACTTAAAGCCCATATGACAAACTTTTCAGGTCTTTTTATTAACCCTGATATTACTTTTTTTACTATCACAAGTTGTTTTTTAGTTACTGTAAAGCACATTTCATTCTTATGGACTTTTATCTTAACTTAAAATATCCAACTATTTGAGGTTTCTTATTCACTTAAATCGAAATTCATTTTCATGGACTTACATATATATAAACAATTTTTTGCTATCCAAGTTAGTTTAATTAGTAGGAGTCAAAATTCGTTTTAATAGACTTTTATCTTAACATCATTAAAATAAAATTAAATATTTCAGCCTTTTAGCTTTTTAACTTGCATCACATTTCATTTTTAAAGATTTAAAAACCAAAATTCATGTCAAAAATCAAAACTTCATTTTAAGACTGTAAAGTTAAAATAAATGTAATATTACTATATTGCTATAAAAGGCTAGGTACATTTCCAAATATCAGAGTGACGATATATTGCTGTTTAAACGTTTTTGTATTCAATAATGGAACGTACCTAAAACTTAAATTTTTATACTCAGTTGAGCAGAGCTCACAGAGTATATTAAGTTTGATTGGATAACGGTTGGTTGTACATATATAAAGGAATCGAGATAGATATAGACTTCCATATATCAAAATAATCAGGATCGAAAAAAAATTTGATTGAGCCATGTCCGTCCGTCCGTCCGTCCGTCCGTCCGTTAACACGATAACTTAAGTAAATTTTGAGGTATCTTGATGAAATTTGGTATGTAGGTTCCTGAGCACTCATCTCAGATCGCTATTTAAAATGAACGATATCGGACTATAACCACGCCCACTTTTTCGATATCGAAAATTTCGAAAAACCGAAAAAGTGCGATAACTCATTACAAAAGACAGATAAAGCGACGAAACTTGGTAGATGGGTTGACGTTATGACGCAGAATAGAAAATTAGTAAGATTTTGGACAATGGGCGTGGCACCGCCCACTTTTACAAGAAGGTAATTTAAAAGTTTTGCAAGCTGTAATTTGGCAGTCGTTGAAGATATTATGATGAAATTTGGCAGGAACGTTACTACTATTACTCTATATGTGCTAAATAAAAATTAGCAAAATTGGATGAAGAACACGCCCACTTTTTAAAAAAAAATTTTTTTTAATTCAAATTTTAACAAAAAATTTAATATCTTTACTGTATATAAGTCAATTAAGTCAAAAAAAAATGATATGATGTAACAAAATACAAAAATAAAAGAAAAATTCAAAATGGGCGTGGCTCCGCCCATTTTCATTTAGTTTGTCTAGAATACTTTTATTGCCATAAGTCGAACAAAAATTTACCAATCCTTCTCAAATTTGGTAGGAGCATAGATTCTATGACGGTAACTTTTCTCTGTGAAAATGGGCGAAATCGGTGGAAGCCACGCCCAGTTTTTATACACAGTCCACCGTCTGTCCTTCCGCTCGGCCATTAACACAATAACTTTAGCAAAATCCGATATATCTTTACTAAACTTAGCCCGCGTACTTACCTGAGCTCACTTTTTCTTGGTATAAAAAATGGGCGAAATCTGACCATAACCACGCCCACTTTATCGATATCGAAAATTACGAAAAATGAAAAAAATGCCATAATTCTATACCAAATACGAAAAAAGGGATGAAACATGGTAACTGGATTGGTTTATTGACGCAAAATATAACTTTGGAAAAAACTTTGTAAAATGGGTGTGACACCTACCATATTAAGTAGAAGAAAATAAAAAAGTTCTACAAGGCGAAATCAACAGCCCTTGGAATCTTGGCAGGAATACTGTTAGTGGTATTGCATATATAAATAAATTAGCAGTACCCGACAGATTATTTTCTGGATCACCTGGTCCACATTTTGGTCGATATCGCGAGAACGCCTTCACATAAACATCTAAGGGCCACTCGCTTTTAAAACCCTCATTAATACCTTTAATTTGATATCCATATCGTACAAAAACATACCAGAGTCACCCCTGTCCCACCCTAATGGCGATATCTCGAAAAGGCGTCCACCTATAGACCTAATGCCCCCTCCCTCTTAAAATGCTCAGTAACACCTTTCGTTTGATACCCATATCGTACAAACATTCTAGAGTCACCCCTGGCCCACCCTAATGGCGATATCTCGAAAAGGCGTCCACCTATAGACCTAGTGTCCACTCCCTCTTAAAATGCTCAGTAACACCTTTCGTTTGATACCCATATCGTACAAACATTCTAGAGTCACCCCTGGCCCACCCTAATGGCGATATCTCGAAAAGGCGTCCACCTATAGACCTAATGCCCACTCCCTCTTAAAATGCTCAGTAACAGCTTTCGTTTGATACCCATATCGTACAAACATTCTAGAGTCACACCTGGCCCACCCTAATGGCGATATTTCGAAAAGGCGTCCACCTATAGAACTAAGGATTACTCCCTTTTAAAATACTCATTACCACCTTTCATTTGATACCCGTATCGTACAAACACATTCTAGAGTCACCCTGGCCCACCCTAATGGCGATATCTCGAAAAGGCGTCCACCTATAGACCTAATGTCCACTCCCTCTTAAAATGCTCAGTAACACCTTTCGTTTGATACCCATATCGTACAAACATTCTAGAGTCACCCCTGGCCCACCCTAATGGCGATATCTCGAAAAGGCGTCCACCTATAGACCTAATGTCCACTCCCTCTTAAAATGCTCAGTAACACCTTTCGTTTGATACCCATATCGTACAAACATTCTAGAGTCACCCCTGTCCCACCCTAATGGCGATATCTCGAAAAGGCGTCCACCTATAGACCTAATGCCCACTCCCTCTTAAAATGCTCAGTAACACCTTTCGTTTGATACCCATATCGTACAAACATTCTAGAGTCACACCTGGCCCACCCTAATGGCGATATCTCGAAAAAGCGTCCACCTATAGAACTAAGGATTACTCCCTTTTAAAATACTCATTACCACCTTTCATTTGATACCCATATCGTACAAACACAATCTAGAGTCACCCTGGCCCACCCTAATGGCGATATCTCGAAAAGGCGTCCACCTATAGACCTAATGCCCACTCCCTCTAAAAATGCTCAGTAACACCTTTCGTTTGATACCCATATCGTACAAACATTCTAGAGTCACCCTTGGTCCACCTTTATGGCGATATCTCGAAAAGGCGTCCACCTATAGAACTAAGGATTACTCCCTTTTAAAATACTCCTTACCACCTTTCATTTGATACCCATATCGTACAAACACATTCTAGAGTCACCCCTGGCCCACCCTAATGGCGATATCTCGAAAAGGCGTCCACCTATAGACCTAATGCCCACTCCCTCTTAAAATGCTCAGTAACACCTTTCGGTTGATACCCATATCGTACAAACATTCTAGAGTCACCCCTGGCCCACCCTAATGGCGATATCTCGAAAGGGCGTCCACCTATAGACCTAATGCCCACTCCCTCTTAAAATGCTCAGTAACACCTTTCGTTTGATGCACATATCGTACAAACACATTCTAGAGT